>NW_028261382.1:43615542-43660614 GCF_051295495.1 Thamnophis sirtalis | reverse complement strand
CTGATCTTCCATGAATTACATCTTAGTTCTATTTGCTGTGTGCATGTTTTACAGAGATCTTAAGTAGAATAAATTACAATTCTTTATAGAATGGAATTCCTCGTTGGCCAAGTGTGATTGGACACACAAGGAATTTGTCTTTGGTGCATCTGCTCTCTCTGTACATAAAGAAAAACAAAATAGAACCCATTCTTCAAGAATCGTAGGACAACACTTAGTGATAGTCATAGGTTACTAATAACCAATCAAATTGTACTAGGAAACAAATAAGACAGTATAAATGTTAAAAGATACAAGCAACATGGTTATAGTCATAAGTGGGGAGAGAGAAGTACTAGGAAAGAAGAGAATAATAATAATAATAGTAATACAGTCTTAGTAGATAATTTGACAGTGTTGTGGGAATTGGTTGTTTAGCAGAGTGAGGGCATTGGGGAAAAACTCCTTGTGTCTAGTTGTCTTGGTGTGCAGTGCCCTATAGCGTCGTTTTGAGGGTAGGAGTTGAAACAATTGATGTCCAGGATGCGAGGGGGTCTGTAGATATTTTCCCGGCCCTCTTTTTGACTCGTGCAATATTCTGGTCCTCAACGGAAGGCAAGTTGGTAACCGTTGTTTTTTCTGCAGTTCTGATTCTCCTCTGAAGTCTCCGTCTGTCTTGTTGGGTTGCAGAGCCAAACCAGACAGTGATGGAGGTGCAGAGGACAGATTCAATAATTCCAGACTCAAAAATTATATATCTATTTTGAACACACACACACGCACACCCGCCACTCCAAACCAGTGTTTGTCAACCTTGTGGGCTTTTAATATGTGTGGACTTCCAACTCCCAGAATTCCCAAGGCGGCATATTGTCGTGATACACTGATTCTTTCTGTAGATAATTTTAATGGGATTTTATCTGTTAGTGATAAAAATCCACAGTATTCATGAGCAGTTTATCCCAATTCACAGCAAAAAGTCTATAAACTTGTATTTTGGGTCTCAAATCATGTTATGATTAAAAGTAACAGGATTGCCTTTCTTTCCATCCAGGATGCCAATTAAAAAAATATATATCATAGGAAACCCCCCCCCCCCCCACACACACAACAGAGTGTTAATATTTTGCGTTGTTAGCACTTCTGTGTTCAGAAAAAGGGGCAAAAGGAATGAACTCACCACCTTATCAAACCACAAGGAAACCTTATCAGTAAATTAAGATAGCAGAATAGCTAGTGGTTTAAAAATGCTTGCAAATTGTTTTTCACTCTTTGTCTCTTCTCTCTGTCTCTCCTCTCTCTCTCTCTATCTGTCTTTCTGTCTCTGTCTGTCTTTCTCTCTCTCTGTGTGTGTCTCTTTCTCTCTGTCTCTTTCTCTCTGTCTTCTGTCTCTGTCTGTCTCTTTCTCTCTCTCTCTCTCTCTGTCTCTTTCTCTCTCTGTCTCTTTCTCTCTGTCTCTTCCTCTCTCTCTCTCTCTCTCTGTCTCTTTTTCTCTCTGTCTCTTTCTGTCTCTCTGTCTGTCTCTCTTTCTCTCTGTGTGTGTCTCTTTCTCTGTCTCTTTCTCTGTCTTCTGTCTCTCTCTCTCTCTCTGTGTCTCTTTCTCTGTCTCTGTCTGTCTTTCTCTCTGTGTGTGTCTCTTTCTCTCTCTGTCTCTTTCTCTCTGTCTTCTGTCTGTCTGTCTCTCTTTCTCTCTCTGTGTGTCTCTTTCTCTCTCTGTCTCTTTCTCTGTGTGTGTGTGTCTCTTTCTCTGTCTCTTTCTGTCTGTCTCTTTCTCTCTGTCTTCTGTCTCTTTCTGTCTGTCTGTCTTTCTCTCTCTCTCTCTGTGTCTCTTCTCTGTCTCTTTCTGTCTCTGTCTGTCTGTCTCTTTCTCTCTGTGTGTGTCTCTTTCTCTCTCTGTCTTTCTGTCTGTCTGTCTTTCTCTCTGTGTGTCTCTTTCTCTGTCTCTTTCTGTCTGTCTGTCTTTCTCTCTCTGTCTCTCTTTGTCTCTCTGTGTATCTCTTTTTCTCTTTCTCTGTCTTTCTCTTTGTCTCTTTCTCTGTCTGTCTGTCTCTCTCTTTCTCTGTGTGTGTCCGTCTGTCTGTCTCTGTGTCTGTCTGTCTCTCTCTCTCTCGGTGCATATATCCCGTCGATGTGCAGAAATTGACATGTTGCTTTGTGTCTGCAAGCGGGTTGCAACAACTGAGTTGCCTAATTGCAGCTGAGTAGCAACTCCAGCACTTTGGATATGTGTGTGGTGCATATCTTGCTACTGTGAAGTGTGTTATCAGGAGGAGGACTCTCAGATAAGGAGAGGGACAGGGACAGTGTGCAAAATTATTCTGGTTTAGCAGAATTGTGGTTTGTCGGCCCACTTTTTGTAAGCTAAGAATAGAATTGATGCATTTCTTGGCTGTGCATTAAGACAGCTCCCTTAGGAACCAAGTTCAAGGTCATTCGGTCATTTTGGCAAGGAATTGGCTGTGTTCCTCCCTTCATTTGAGACAGGAAGCTAAGATTTCTTACCCCCTCCCCAAGCTTTATAGAACCTGGTGCCTTCTCTTGCCCTAGTTCCCATCATCCCCAGCCACGGGATGGCTTTGGGTAATAGGGAACGTAAGCTTGAGAAAACCCTGTTTTCCCTGGCCTTTGGAATGCTTCTGATACAATAACAATGGACTTATATGCCACTTTGCGGTGCTTCACAGACCCTCTCTAAGCGTTTAACTCAGTCGGCATCTTTCCCCTCAACTACCTGGGTCCTCATTTTACCCACCTGGGAAGGACGGAAGGCTGAGTCAACCTTGAGCTGGTCGGGATCGAACTGCTGGCAGTGGGCAGAGTTAGCCTGCAATACTGCATTCTGGAAGGTAGGTAGGTAGGTAGGTAGGTAGGTAGGTAGATAGGAAGGAAGGAAGGAAGGAAGGAAGGAAGGAAGGAAGGAAGGAAGGAAGGAAGGAAGAGTCAACCTTGAGCTGGTTAGGATCAAACTGCTGGCAGTGGGCAGAGTTAGCCTGCAATACTGCATTCTGGAAGGTAGGTGTCTTACCCCCCACAGTATTTTTTTCCAGAGAGTAAGTCATCTGTGTACCAAGTTTGGTTGAAATTGCTTGAGGCGTTCTAGAGTTATGCTGGAACACACATACACACACACACACAGCCATTTCTATAGATAGAAGATAGGTAGGTAGGTAGGTAGGTAGGTAGGTAGGAAGGAAGGAAGGAAGGAAGGAAGGAAGGAAGGAAGGAAGGAAGGAAGGGTCAACCTTGAGCTGGTCAGGATCGAACTGCTGGCAGTGGGCAGAGTTAGCCTGCAATACTGCATTCTGGAAGGTAGGCAGGCAGGCAGGCAGGCAGGCAGGCAGGAAGGAAGGAAGGAAGGAAGGAAGGAAGGAAGGAAGGAAGGGTCAACCTTGAGCTGGTTAGGATCAAACTGCTGGCAGTGGGCAGAGTCGACCTGCAATGCTGCATTCTAATAGGAAGGGAGGGAGGGAGATAGCAGTAGCACTTAGACTTCTATCCTACTTCACAGCGCATTACAGCCCTCTCTAAGCGGTTTACAGAATCAGCCTATTATTCCCCCCCCAGCAGCCTGGGTCCTCATTTTATCGACCTCGAAAAGCCAGAAGGCTGAGTCAACCGTGGGCCTGGTGAGATTCGAACTGCCAAATTGCAGGCAGCTGGCAGTCAGCAGAAGTGGCCTGCAGGACCGCCCTCTAACCACTTTAAAACATAACATTTTAATGGCATCCCACTTCTAGCAGATGCAGGCAGCGCCTGCCCCATCAAAATAGAATCGAAGCGGGCCGCTGAAAACCCCCCCTCTGCCTCCCCCCCCCCACCCTCCCCCCCCCTAAAATAAAACCAATGGTCAATTTTATTCTCCTTTTCAGGTGGTTTTTAAAGCCAAAGCGAAATATCGTCCTGAACTGATCAAAGGCCTGTGAGTATTTGTTATTTCTCCAGCGTCTTCATGGGGTGGAAAAACCCAGTCCTTGACTTACAACCATTCACTTCGTGCCCGTTCAGTCACGACGGCAGCTTACATCCGTTTTTCACACTTTCACACTTTAACGACGGTTGCGGCATTCCTCCGTGATCAAATTCAGGTGCTTGGGCCGCTTGAGAGCAGCAAGAATTGCATTTGCACAAGATTGGAGAAATTAGAACAGCCCGCCTGGCGGAAACATAATTCGAAAAATACTGGATAGGTGCAGAGATGGATAGATTGACGTTGAAAATAAAAGATAAAGGAGATAAAGAGTATTATTCAACATGGGATAGGTTTTTCAGTGGTTAGATATCAGAGGTAGAAATTAGAAGAAAGATAAATAAAAATAGATAAATAAATACATAATAAAAATAAACAAAAATAAAAAATAAACAAAAATAAGAAATAAATAAAAATAAATAATAAATAAAAATAATAAATAAAAATAACAAATAAATAAAAAGTTCGGATGCTTGGCAACTGGCATGTACTTATGACAGTTGCATTGTCCCGAGGTCACATGACCCCCTTTTGCGACCTTCTGACAAGTCGAGTCACCAGGGAAGCCGGATTCGCTTAACAATCAGATTTACCAGCTGCAGGGACTCGCTTAACAAATGTGGCGAGAAAGGTCGTAAAACGGGACGTAACTCATTTGACAACGGTCTGGCTTAGCGGCATAAAATTTGGGGCTCGATTGTGGTCGTAAGTCGAGGTCCACCTGTGTCGTCAATGTTGTTTATATTATAGGGGCTTTGTTGGTCCCGAAGAAATAAGTTGTGGGATCTTGTCAGTCGCTCCTTTCTCAGAGTTGGGTTGTTTTCCCCAGGTTGCTGGTGCGAGGGGCGTGCTTCGGGGCCAGCGTCCTCTTCCTGGCGGTGAACGTGGCGTGCGCCGTGCTGGTGCGGGCAGGCCAGGCTGAGCCCTGGGCGGTGGTCCTCGCTCGAGTTCTCATCAGCGACTCGCTGTTCGTGCTGGGAGCCGTCTCGCTCGCCCTCTGCCTGTTCCTCGTGGCCCGTGGCTCCCCCTCGACACGCATCTACCTGGAAGCCAAGGTGCCCCCTTTGCTTTTTGCCCTGTTGCAGAATATTCTCTTATTCCATTCCAGTTCATTCCATTTTGTTCTTCATTCCAATATTTCTTTCCTATTCTAGTCTGTATTCTATTCCTATTCTTCTATTATGAATTCTATTCTATTTCTATTCTATTATGAATCCTAGTCTATTCTATTCTATATTCCAGTGTTATTCAACCTTTTTTGTGCAAAGGCACACTTTTTTTCATGAAAAAAATCACGAGGCACACCACCATTAGAAAATGTTAAAAAAATTTAACTCTGTGCCTATATTGACTATATATAAAGTAATTCTCCCACAGCACACCTTACACTATGTCATGGCACACTAGTGTGCCGCGGCACAGTGGTTGAAAAACACTGCTATATTCTATTCCTATTCCTATTGTATTATGCATCCTATTCTATTCTATATTCTATTCCTATTCTATTATGAATCCTATTCTATTCTATTCCTATTCTTCTATTATGAATTCTGTTCTATTCTATATTCTATTTCTATTCTATTATGAATCCTATTCTATTCTATATTCTATTCCTATTCTTCTATTATGAATTCTATTCTATATTCTATTCCTATTCCTATTCTATTATGAATCCTATTCTATATTCTATTCCTATTCTATTATGAATCCTATTCTATTCTATATTCTATTCCTATTCTATTATGAATCCTATTCTATTCTATTCCTATTCTTCTATTATGAATTCTGTTCTATTCTATATTCTATTTCTATTCTATTATGAATCCTATTCTATTCTATATTCTATTCCTATTCTTCTATTATGAATTCTATTCTATATTCTATTCCTATTCCTATTCTATTATGAATCCTATTCTATATTCTATTCCTATTCTATTATGAATCCTATTCTATTCTATATTCTATTCCTATTCTATTATGAATCCTATTCTATTCTATTCCTATTCTTCTATTATGAATTCTGTTCTATTCTATATTCTATTTCTATTCTATTATGAATCCTATTCTATTCTATATTCTATTCCTATTCTTCTATTATGAATTCTATATTCTATTCCTATTCCTATTCTATTATGAATCCTATTCTATATTCTATTCCTATTCTATTATGAATCCTATTCTATTCTATATTCTATTCCTATTCTATTATGAATCCTATTCTATTCCTATTCTTCTATTATGAATCCTATTTTATTCTATATTCTATTCCTATTCTATTATGAATCCTATTCTATATTCTATTCCTATATTTCTATTATGAATTCTATTCTGTATTCTATTCCTATTCTGTTCTCTCCTCCGGGATTGGGTGGCCTATAAATAAAATTAAACTTGAAACTTGAAACTATTATGAATCCTATTCCTATTTTTCTATTATGAATCCTATTCTATTCCTATATTCTATTCCTATTTTTCATTTCTCTTTCTATTCTATATTCTATATTCTGTTCTATTCCTATTCTTCTATTGTGAATCCTATTCAATTCTATTCTACTCTATTCTATTCTATATTCTATATTCTATTCCTATTCTATTATGAATCCTATTCTATTCTACTCTTCACTATTCTATTCCATTCCATTCTATTCTATTCTATATTCTATTCTATTCCTATTTCTATTCCTATTCTTCTATTAAGCGACGCGGTGGCTCAGTGACTTAAGACACTGAGCTTATCGATCAGAAAGGTCGGCAGTTTGATGGTTCGAATCCCTAGCGCCGCGTAAGGGAGTGAGCTCCCGTGACTTGTCCCAGCTTCTGCCAACCTAGCAGTTTGAAAACATGTGTAAAAAATGCAAGTAGAAAAATAGGAACCACCTTTGGTGGGAAGGGAACAGTGTTCCGTGCGCTGCCGGGGGCGTTGAGTCATGCTGGCCACCTGACCACGGAGACGTCTTCGGCTCTTCGGCTTTGAAACAGAGATGAGCACCGCCCCCTAGAGTCGGGAACGGCTAGCACATATGTGCGAGGAAAACCTTTACCTATTATATTTTTCTAGCTTTTAAAATTATTCCCGGTTTCCATTTCATCCTTCCAGTACCTCTTGCAGACCGTAGCAAAAATGTATTACAATGCCCCAAGCCTGGTGTTTTAATCTGCAATAACCCACCTGCAGACTAATCGCCTCTTTCTGAAACAGGGCACTACGCTGTGCCAGACGGCGGCCATGGGGGGAACCATCGTCCTGCTCTACGCCAGCCGCGCCTGCTACAACCTGGCAGCTTTGGCCCTTTCCTCCCGCACGCGGCTTGACTCCTTCGATTACGACTGGTACAACGTCTCCGACCAGGTGAATCCTTTTGGGGGGGAAGCCGAAGAGCAGCTGGGGGGGGGGAGGGAATCTCCAGCATCTTGGACTACGCTTTCTGTTCTGACCCCCTCCTCCGTCCAGGAACAAAAGCTTAATGAGAATGTCCTTTAATAGCAAGTCCAGACTCTCGGTGGCTGAAAGCCAAGTAAACAAACAGATAAGGAGTTTGGCAGCAAGCCCGAACAAACCTTGGCAGCAATGCAAACAAACTGGCAGCAATCCAACCTGCCAAGTTAGTTTCTCTTTAGTCCAAGCGTTGACTTCTGCAAGAAGGGCGTGGCACAAGCAGTCTCTTTTATAGTTTGGAGAGGAGCCTAATGACCGTCAGCTGAGCATAATTACCTCCTGTAGTTGTTCTTGACGCCGAGTAGCCCTTCGATGGCGTGCATCCCGGAACAACTCACTGCTGGTTTCTGGATCACTCTCCCTTGTCTCCTCCCCACTGGTCCAAGGCTCAGGCGCCACCTGGTGGCCAACCAGCCTCTCTGCGCCCTGCTCAGAGTCGGAACCCTGTCCAGGGTCCTCCACATTCTCCAGGGCCGACTCCTAGGGCCCCTCGCTGTCGGAGTCTGGTGGCAGCTCCAACGGCTCCTGCTGGGAGCTTTCCATCCTTCCCTCCCTTGAACAAGGAAGCCTGGGGCAGTTTTCCCCAGGGCTCCGAAAAGAAGAATACTCAAATGCCCACTTCCGTAGTATCCGACTGACAAAGCTGGACGGGTGGCTGGTAGCCCATTTATACGCTGTCCTCGAATTGTGACCCTTTAGGGAGCCCTGCCCATCATGGTCCTAAATTGGAACACCCACATAACCAATAGTTTTTTTTTTATTCTTCCAATTAAATTGCTTATTTATTTTTGTTACCTAATAAACATTTCTTTTGTGAGCAGAGTATTGTCTGAATTCCCCCTTTAACTTTCCCACCAAAAGACATCACTCATTTTACATTATACTTCCCTTATTTCCAATTTTAGCCGTTATTATTTTCCTTCTGTTTCCAATTTCGAGTTTTTAACGTGCACAAGCCATATAGTTTTTTTTTCTTTCTCTCTCAAAATAAACGATTGATCCGTTCTTTTCCATTTCTGTTTTCCATTAACAACAGGAACCTTCCAAGTTTCAAATTTCAAGTTTGATACCATCAACATGACATAATTATTTATCAGCTTTAAGGTTCTTAATATAAATTCCCGCACGTTCTAATTCAAACATATTTTTTACCTTGTTAACAATTTCTTTCTACTGGATCATATCATTCTGCTCTTCTATTTCTATTTTTTTTCTCTCTTTCTTCTTTTTACCACATAACCAACTTGGTTTTATGCTATTTCGATGGTGGGACACTGCCAACAAATGTAAATAAGGCCCAAAGTAACCCCCAGGGAGGTCCATCGTAACTTGGAATATTTGCTAAGTGACCAGTCATAAACCGAGGAGTGCCTATAAAAATTTGGGAGTAAACAGGTGTGTTTTATTACCTGGTCTCTTTCCCCCACTTCCAGGCCGACCTCATAACCGATCTCGGGGACCAAGGTTATATCGTATTTGGACTCATCCTCTTCGTTTGGGAGTTACTGCCCACTTCGCTGCTGGTGGGATTTTTCCGGGTGCATCGGCCGGCTCAGGATATGGTGAGTGGGATGTTCGAAGGGTAAGAGACTCTGGATTTTAATGGCGGCGCTGATATCGGGGGCGCGAAAGAGCTGGAGACTCTAGAAAGAGTGCAGAGAAGAGCAACAAAAAGGATTAGGGGACTGGAGGCTAAAACATATGAAGAACAGTTGCAGGAACTGGGTAGGTCTAGTTTGATGAAAAGAAGAAGGACGAGGGGAGACATGATAGCAGTCTTCCAATATCTCAGGGGCTGCCCCAAAGAAGAGGGAGTCAAGCTATTCTCCAAAGCACCTGAGGGCAGAACAAGAAGCAATGGGTGGAAACTAATCAAGGAGAGAAGCAACTTGGAATTGAGGAGAAATTTCCTGACAGTGAGAACAATTAATCAGTGGAACAACTTGCCTCCAGAAGTTGTGAATGCCCCAACACTGGAAGTCTTTAAGAAGATGTTGGATATCCATTTGTCTGAAGCGGTGTAGGATTAGGGAGATAGATAGATAGGGAGATATGGAGATAGATAGATGATAGACAGACAGATGGTATTGGAGATATATATATATATATATATATATATATATATATATATATATATATATATATATATATATATATATATATATATATATATATATATATATATATATATATATATATATAAATGATAGAGAGATGATAGATAGATAGATAGATAGATAGTAGACAGATGATATTGGATAGATTGATAGATAGAAAGATAGATAGATAGATAGTTTAGGAGGGAGATAGATAGATGATAGATAGATAGATAGATAGATAGATAGATAGATAGATAGATAGATAGATAGATAGATGATAGATAGTAGACAGATGATATTGGATAGATTGATAGATAGATAGATAGATAGATAGATAGATAGATAGTTTAGGAGGGAGATAGATGATAGATAGATAGATAGATAGATAGATAGATAGATAGATAGATAGATAGATAGATAGATAGATAGATAAGAAGAGAGAGAGAGAGAGAGAGGCCTTACCATGAGTGGCGTGGTGGCCTAGAGGTGGCGCTCTCGGCTCACAATTTGGAGGCTGTGAAAAGGGGTTGTGTTTTACTTAGCAGGGTGGATTAAAAATAATTTTAAATCGGGTATTTTAATCAAATTTATTTTAATCAAATACTTTTGGAGTAAAAATCTTATCTATAGATGGTTTTCCATTGAAGGTAACATTCATAATTTAGTTTGCTCAGCCTGAAACGGAGCTCAGTGGGGTCGCATGAAGCTGTCTATTCTGCAATATTGGGACTGTCAGAGGAGCCGTCGCAGGACAGAGATGACAGTGGGTCTTTCCACAATTATGATTTAAATCGCGTCGATTTAAATCCGATCTAAGTTCCTAGTCCCTAAGTAACAGGGTGGATTTGATTTAAATCGAGTCGGTTCCAATCAAGCCTTTTTACTCGTGATTTGATTTGTGACTTGATTTAAATCAGCTCGTTTTAAATCGAATCCGCCCTGTTAACTTAGGGACTAGGAACTTAGATCTGCCGAACGCGATTGCTGTGCAAGGAAAACAAGCCAGCCAAGAAGCAGTCAAATAACCAGCCGGCAAGGGGAGGAAAGCTGAAATGGGTCTTTTCCCTCCCCTGACAGAGCGCCAGTCGGGTCTTCAACCGGCAGCTCGGTGTCTCCCGTTCTTATTTCTTCGACTATCCTGGGCAGCGAGAAAACGAAGGACTGACTAGCAGGTAAATCTCCCTTTTTCCCATCCTTCAAATACCCAAGAAAACCTTCCCGGTAACACAGGAGGGGGAAAAAGAGAGAGGGGGGGGAGAGAGGGGGAGAGAGAGAGGGAGAGAGAGGAGGGGGGAGAGAGGGGGAGAGGGAGAGGGAGAGGGGGAGAGAGAGAGGGAGAGAGAGGAGGGGGGAGAGAGGGAGAAAGGGGGGAGAAGGAGAGAGAAAGGGGGAGAGAGAGGGGGGAGAAAGGGGGAGAGAGAGAGAGAGAAAGGAGAGAGAGAGAGAGGAAAGGGGGAAGAAAAGGGAGAGAGGGGGAGAAAGGGGGAGGAGAGATAGAGAAAGGGGGGAGAGAGAGAGAGAAAGGGGGAGAGAGAGAGAGAAAGGGAGAGAGGGGGAGAAAGGGGAGAGAGAGAGAGAGAGAGAAAGGGGGGAGAGAGAGAGAGGGAGAGGGAGAGGAGGGGGAGAGGGGGGGAGAAAGGGAGAGAGAAAGGGGGAGAGAGAGGGGGGAGAAAGGGGGAGAGAGAGAGAGAGAAGGGAGAGAGAGAGAGAGAGAAAGGGGGAGAGAGAAAGGGAGAGGGGGGGGAGGGAGGGGGGAGAGAGGGGAGAGAGGGGGAGGTGAGGGGAGAGAGAAGGGAGAGGAGAAGGGAGAGAGAGACAGAGAGAAAGGGTGAAGAGAAGGAATCTTCTTCTCCCCCTCTCCTTCTCTCCTTCTCTCCTTCTCCTCCCCTTTACCCCGTTCTTCTCCTTTTCCTCCCTCTTCTCCCCTCCTTCCCTGTTCTCCTCCTCATTCCCCCTTCTCTTCCTTCTTTCCTTCTGCATGCGGGTCCGCATCTTGTCCACTCCTCCCTTCATTTCTTCTCCCTCTTTTCTGCAGCCTGACCGGCGGACGAAGCAACAGCGGGACCTGCTACGGCTCGATCAACCGCAGCGGGGAGCACGACTGGTTCGGCGGCCACCCGCCCACCGCCCCCCTTCTGTTCTCGCAGGCGGCCGCCTCCGGCAGCCATCATCATCACAGCCTTTACTCCACCCCGCAGAACTGAGGCACGGAGGTCGGACGGGAGGGCGGCCTTCCCCCCCCCCCGCGCCCTTCCCACACACACTTAATGCTGCACACTTGTCTCCTGCGTGTATAAATGAGTGCCGGGTTGCGGGGGGGGTGGGGGAGGCAAGAGGGGAGACAACCGGCATGCAAACAGGGTACTAGATCCACACTGCCCCATTCCCTTCCCCCCCCCCCCCTTTACATCCCTCGCTCCCTTCTGAATTTTAGCCCGAAAACCTAGGCTCCATCCTTTAATTCTGGAGCTGGTTGGTGATTATTATTATTTTTTTTGCTGGAACCCCTTGAATTTCCCTTAGATATTTAACCCATAGTATATCGAGAACACTCGCACTTTAAACGACATGGGGGGGGGGGCTGCGCGTTTTATCTTTGGTGTTGTTGAAAGCAGATTTCTGTGAAATGGGCAGAGGGGCATTCTCTTTCTTTTTTCTCTCCCTCCCTTCTCTCCCCCTTTCTCTACCTCCTCCTTCCCCCCTCCCTCCCTCAAAAAGTAGCCGTAGCTGCCGTACGATTCGGAATAAGCTTCTGTGCACTTCCGCTAGACACTTCCGCCGTTTTGGTGCTATATCATCGCTTGCCCCTTCCAATAAATGGATTTTGTGTTAGCGACAGGATGTCTGGTCCATTTTTTTCTCAGAGAGATGATTAGATAGATAGATAGATAGATAGATAGATAGATAGATAGATAGATAGATAGATAGATAGAGATAGATAGATAGATAGATAGATAGATAGATAGATAGATAGATAGATAGATAGATAGATAGATGACAGACAGACAGACAGACAGACAGACGGAGATGATAGGTAGATAGGTGATAGACAATGATAGACAGATGATTGATAGATGATAGACAGAAAGAGACAGACAGACGGAGATGATAGGTAGATAGGTGATAGACAGATGATAGATTGATAGATTATAGATGAGAGATAGACAGACAGACGGGGATGATAGGTAGGTGATAGACAGATGATGGATGGATGGATGGATGGATGGATGACTGGATGGATGATAGACAGACAGACGGAGATGATAGGTAGATAGGTGATAGACAGATGATAGACAGATGATTGATAGATGATAGACAGAAAGAGACAGACAGACAGACGGAGATGATAGATAGATAGGTGATAGACAGATGATTGATAGATGATAGACAGAAAGACAGACAGACGGAGATGATAGGTAGATAGGTGATAGACAGATGATAGATAGATTGATTGATTGATAGATTATAGATGAGAGATAGACAGACGGAGATGATAGGTAGGTGATAGACAGATGATGGATGGATGGATGGATGGATGATAGACAGACAGACGGAGATGATAGGTAGATAGGTGATAGATGATAGACAGATGATAGATAGATAATATAATAGACAGAAAGAGACAGATGGAGATGATAGGTAGATAGGTGATAGACAGATGATGGATAGATTGATAGATGATAGATAGATTATAGATGATAGATAGACAGACAGACAGACAGAGATGATAGGTAGGTAGGTAGATAGGTAGATAGATAGATATGATAGATAGAGATGACAGATAGATAGATAGATAGACAGACAGAGATGATAGGTAGGTAGGTAGGTAGATAGATAGATAGATATAGTAGCCTATAACCCAATGTTGCCCAGGTGTTTGTTATAGGGGGAAAATATCCAGACAACGTAATTTCTAATGTTGGATTATCCCCCTTACCAGAGGAAGTCACCTTGTGGAGTACCATGAAGCGTTACCATGGCAACTCCGCTGCACTGCACAGTAGAAGCCATTTTACGGCACAACAGACTGTATCTTAACAGAACACACACACACCGAGGGGTGTTAGGGGTGTCTTACCCCTCACAGTATTTGCTGTTTGGTGTTTTAAGAAAAAACACTGTAGGAACGTTGAAATCAATTTTATGCATTGATTACACTATTCATTATCCTATTGGGCTGCTCTTTCGCAGCTCAAAGGGGTCTGCATAATGCTTGGAGTTTTTGTTTTTTTAGATTTTTATCCCACCGTTTTCAATATTTCTCAGTATCATCATCATTGTTTAACGACCCCATAATCCCTTGCCGGGTGGTGTCTGAACAACTGAATGGAGCGGAGCATTTACTGGCCCGACGCCCTTGCTGTCGCCAATCCAGAGTTACATCCAGCGGATATAATTCTCAACGTGCCCCCCTTGATTGTTTTATGTGATTGAGCAGAATTCACAGTCACTGAATAAAAGGGGCTTTGCTTCATGCCCAAATACCAAGAAGGGTCAGAGAAATGCGAAGACCTTCCCAATTCTTGACTTCCGAACTAACCAAATATAACATCAACTTCAGACGGCTGATACCGGAAGGCATTATGGCCACGCGACCGGATAAAAGACATAGAATAAACACCGTGGACAAGGGATTTTACAGTCAATATGTTAGTAACGAAGAAGAAGTATAATCTTTATTGCCATTGTTCTTAAATGCAACGAAATTGGTTGAAGAAGTGGAAGAAAGGGGAAGTTTTGGGGTGGAAGAGACTTGAGACTTAACGGAAAAAGAAAGAGCATTACAAATTAAAAGAGGGGAGAAGGAAAGGAAGAAAAGATGGAGAACTACGAGAGAAGACGCCAGGAAACCAAAGAAGTTAGAACGACAAGACAAGGCCAAGATACTGCTAAGTGGAAGAGGGGAAAAAAATCCTATCGATTAACATCAACGGAATTAAATACACCCACCAAAAGAAGGAAAATATTTAACAAATTATTTTTATTTTATTTTATCAATTTCATATATACATTCACAATTATATGATCTCATAACTGTTATTAATAATATGTATTTATAACAATTTTTCCCTACTGTTGACAATATGCCTGAAGATTGCTTTTTTAACATCCCATAGATCCATCTTATCTTACAACGGTCCTACTACTTCTTCCCTCCCTCCCTCTTTCCTTCCCTCGTTTCTTCTCTCCTACTCCCCTTCCTTCCCTCCCTCCTTCCCCTTCCCTCCCTCCTTCCCCTTCCCTCCTTCTCTCCTTCCCTCCTTCCTTCCCTCCTTCTCTCCTTCCCTCCTTCCTTCCCTCCTTCCTTCCTTCCCTCCTTCCTTCCCTCCTTCCTTTTCTCCTTCTCTCCTTCCTTCCCTCCTTTCTTCTCTCCTTCTCTCCTTCCTTCCCTCGCTTCCCTCCCTCCTTCCTACCCCCCCTTTCTTCTCTTTCTTCTCTCCTTCCTTCCTCCTCTCCTTTTCCTTCTCTCCTTCCCCTTCCTCCCCTTTACCCTTCCCCTCTTCTTAATTTTAACAAATTAAAAGAAGTTCAATTTGGACATAATAGCAATACAAGAAGTCCATATAAAAGAAAAACAACTGTTAGAATATCACATTGCATACATCTCATTAGCCCAACAAAAAAGAATAATCCTATATATTAAAAAAGGCAATTTCCATCAAACAAATTTACAAGGATGAAGGAAGGATTTTCTTGATTGCTGAGATAGCCAAGATTGCAAGGTACGAATTCAACTGCAATTCCTTTGTGGCTACAATTCAACCATGTTTCAGGACAGGATAGGAGAGAACAGTACAGAATGGAATATAATAGAAAATATAATAGAAAGAAGAATAGAATAGAATAGAACAGACAATAATAGATAATGGAATGGAATAGAGGAGAGATAGAAGAGGAGAAGAGAAGAGATCCAGAGTCGAAGGGGAATGGAATGAAATAGAATAGAATAGAATAGAATAATTTATTGGTCAAGTGTGATTGGACACATAAGGAATTTGTCTTTGGTGCTGATGCTCTCTGTACATAAAGATGAATAAAATAGAATATATTCATCAAGAATCATAAGATCCAACACTTAGTGACAGTCATAGGTTGCTAATAAGAAATCAAATTATACTAGGAAACAAACAAATTGAAAGATACAAGCAACACAGTTGTAGTCATGTGGGAAGAGAGAGGTGCTAGGAAGGAAGGGGAGAATAATAGTAATACAGTCTTAGTAGATAATTTGACAGTGTTGTGGGAATTATTTGTTTAGCAGAGTGATGGCGTTCGCAGAAAAACTGTCCTTGTGTCTAGTTATTTTGGTGTGCAGTGCTCTATAGCGTCGTTTTGAGGGTAGGAGTTGAAACCATTTACATCCAGGATGTGAGGGGTCTGTAGATATTTTCACGACCCTCTTTTTGACTCCTGCAGTGTGCAAATCCTCAATGGGAGGCAGGTTGGTAACCGTTGTTTTTTCTGCAGTTCTGATTCTCCTCCGAAGTCTCCGTCTGCCTTGTTGGGTTGCAGAGCCAAGCCAGACAGTTATGGAGGTGCAGAGGACAGACTCAATCATTCCTCCGTAGAACAGAATATTCTAGTTTGTTTTTTTTTGCTAAATTCCTTGGGAGTTTGGGCTCTTTTGGGGAGCCCCCCAAATTTTGGGGTGACGTACTTTGGAACCAAACCAGACCCCCAACAGTTGCGCCAACCCCATCCTTACTCCTCCTGGATCAACTTGTTTTGAGGCCGGAATCGCAGATGGCGAAAGTCGCTTTCTTCGCCTCCTCCGAATCTGGCGGTGAATTCATTCCTTGGTTTCTACTCAATGGTCGTCTGGATGTCACCAGGCCTGGTGCGGTCTGGGAGTTGGCAGACTATCTTTTAAGGAGGAGATTTTTGGAAGAAAAAGAAGAGAAACCTCCTTGACAGGTTTGGTCATCTCTTGCCCACGTCATCCAAGAAACGTCGCCAGGATGCCAGCATGGCTGAAGAGCCAAGTCAGGCTGCTTTTGAGTTTTTGAGTTCCTTGTTCTTGTTTTCTTTCAAGCCACTAATGGCAAAATAATAATAATAATAATAATAATAATAATAATAATAATAATAATAATAATAATGGTTGGGTTTTCTCTCTTTCTCTTCTCTTCCAATTCTCTTTCCTTCCCTCTCTTTTTCCCTTCCATCCTCTGCTTTTCTTTTTTCTTTCCTTTTCCTCTTTCTTTCCCCTTTAACTCCCTTCCTTTCTTCCTCCCTCCCTCCCTTCCTTTCTCTGCCTGCCTGCCTCCTTTTTCCTTCCTTCCTTCCCTCCCTCCTCCTTTTCTTCTTTTTTCTCTCTGCCTACCTCCTTTTTTCCTTCCTCCTTTCCTTCCTTCCTTCCATCCATCATTGTCCACACACTCTTTCTGGATCTCTGCAGGTATACGGACACCTGCTGAATGCCAAGTGTGCCCAAACCTTCCTTCCTTCCTTCCCCTCTCTTTTTCTTTCTTTCCTTTCTTCACTCCCTCCCTTCACCTTGTTTTTCCTTCCTTCCTCTCTTTTTCTTTCTTTTCTTTCGTTTCTTTCCTCCCTCCCTTCCCCTTGCTTTTCCTTCCTTCTTTCTTTCCTTCCTTCCTTTTTCTTTCTTTCCTTCCCTCCCCTTGTTCTCCCTCCGTTTCCCTTCCTTTGTCTCCCTTTCTTCCCTCCTCCTTTCCTTCTTTCCCTCTCTCTCTCTTTCCCCTCTTTTATACACATCCAGCAGCCCCCTTAGAGCTCCATGATCCATCCCCTCAATGGAACGAAGCGGTTGTGTGAACGCATCCTCTGTCCTTCTCTTCTTCTTCTCCTCCTTCTGTTCTTTTGCAAGGCTGGCCGGGCAGGCGAGACTTCTTAACAGCTGGAACAACATTCATCCTACCCACATTTCTGGGCCTCAGACATTGACCCGGCCCTTTCAGCCCCCCCCCTCCCCTGGCATCTCCCTGCTTTGCCCACCTTCCTGGGTTTCCTGCAACCCCCCCATCACAATCAACACCCCCCCTCAGGGCTTGTGGGCATCCCTTGCTCCACACCACTCTCCTCCCTGCCAATTCCCTCTGCCAGCCACGATGCTGTTTTCCTACTCTTCCTTCCCTCCCTCCCCAAAAAAACACACCTTATCACAAGTCTTTGGTTGAGGAAGGGGCTGAGAAAACCCCTTTGGGGGGGGAGAGAATACCTGGTGCATCCATTGTGTAGTTGTGTGTGTTTTTTCCCCATGTCATTCCTGGCTCAGCGTTGCTCAAAGAGTTAACCCACAAAGCCTTGCTCGTCCTCCGCCCGGTGGGCTGGTTTCTGGGGGCTGGCCAGGCTGGGGGTGATGGGTGAGATGGTCCCGGCAGAAGAGGAAGAGGGAGGGGGGCCAAGAAGGCGGATAAAGGAGACTCCCCCACCCGAGGCCAGCGAGAGCATCCATCCATCCATCCTCCTGAGCTTCCCAAGCGAGTGAGTACCTCCAACAGGAAGGGAGGGTGCCTGGGTTCTCCCCACTGCCCCTCCCCACCCCCTAAGCGCCACTGTTCCCCCCCCCAGGGCTTTTTGGAAAGGGGGCTCCTGTGTGATCTTGTGTGTGTGTGTGTGTGTGTGAAGGAGTTAGGAACCCAGACTAAAAGAGATGGTGAAACAGCATTAAATGTGCAAAGCATTCATCGCTCCCCCACGCAGCCGAAACAGTCGTGTTTCCTCCTCCAGGTAAGTGTGTTGTTCCTTTGTTGTTATTGTCGGTTTTCTATTCCTCTGTGTGTGTGTGTGTGTTGGTAGCCCAAGGAGGTTTGGGAGGGGCAGAAGCCAAGGCAGGTGTGCCCACCTGGGGCGAGCGACAGGGCGAGGGGCTTGAAATCACTCGAGGGGGTGGCGAAGCGAGAGTGTGCATGGTCTGACTTGTGTTGATTTGTGTGTGTGTGAGAGACAGGATAGGGCAGAACACCTGTGCGGGTTCCTGCCCACGAAGGTGTGTCCTGGGAGTGAGAAACACACCAGTGAGGGGGAAAGGAGAAGGAATGGATGTTCCAGTCGCAAAGCACATGGCATTTTGCTTCTGGGTCACAAAGAGGTGGTGTGTGTGTGTGTTTAACACAATTTGGGGGCACACAAACACACACACTTGGTGGCCAGCAGGATAAGGGAAAGAGCCAGGTGCTGTAAGTAAAAAAAAAACCACATTTTTTTTAAAAATCAAGCATCCCCCCCCCAAAGGAGACAAATCCCCACAGTTTGCAAGCGTGTAAATGAGTGTGAAATTAAAACCTTTGTTCAGCAGGCAGATAAAAGTTAGCGCAAAGTCAGTACACCAGCATAAGAAAGGTGGGATGCAAACGATATTTTTTTTAATTGACAAACATGTAAAATACACACACACAAAACTTAAACGTGCACCACATTTACACAATACAATACGAACAGGAGCTTCCTGTTCTTTCTAATGGCAATCATCAACCGATACCGCTCACCTTATATTATTTCCCCTCCTATTGTATTTCGTTTGGATTTCACCATTCTTAACCCTCCTATTTTACTCATAACTATTATTTTTTTGAGTTTTGTTATATTCCTTCTTTGATTCTTGTTTCTTTCCTCCATCCACTTATGCCATTTATCCCATATCTGGTAGAATTCTGATTCTTCCTTTCCCTGGATTTCTTTAGTTAGTTTGTCCGTTTCGGCACAGTTCATAATCTTTCTTATTACGATACTTTTAAAAGTGATGGAGAGATGGATAGAGAAGAGAAAGAAAAAGAAAAAAATGAAGGAAGGAAGGAAGGAAGGAAGGAAGGAAAAGAAAAAAATGGGAGGCTTGAAGAGACAAGAGAGGGATTGGAGTGTAAAATTGATTTGATTTGATTATATTTATATAATAAAAGAGGCTGAGCCAGCTGTGTGTGTGTGTTGGGAGCAGTACAATGTTGTCTTCTTGTGAGTTTTGCGTGTTTATTTTCAATTTCCACACCCCTCGCCTGCATCTCCCCAGCTTCCCGAGGAAAATTGGCCTCGTCTTTAGAAAGCGATGGGAAAAAAAAACCCATCCCGCAAATTTCCCCTACGAACGACAACTCTGCGAGGTAGGCTGGGCCAAGAAGGGACGATTGGACCAAACTCAGCCTGTGTGGGACAACTAGAACTGGCTCTCTCTCCCCCCCACCCAATGGCGGCCTATCCCGAGACCCCCAAATCGATTTGAGCGGCCCGTGGATGGGAGAGAAATTGTTGTGCATGAACGGTGCGTGTGACAAGAAGTGAAAAAGGGCAGAATTTATGGGTGTGCACAACGCCACAATGGAGAAGAGAGCAGACACCTCTTGCTAATAGAAATTGCTGTCACTGACGGGGGGTCAAAATGAGGGGCTCTGATGAGGAATGCTGTCGGAGCAGAGAAGAGTAACCATCCCAAGGCTGTCTCAAGGTCCGTGAGACCCAACCGAGCAAGCTTCCGGCTCACACAGAACGCTACTTCCACGCCTAGAAGAGACAACCTCGCAGGCTTTCCAATTCAAATCCGATTAACTCTTTGTGAAAGACACACACCAGCAGAAGAAAAGTGGGATGCAAATGATAATTTTAAAAGTGATGGGGAGATGGATAGAGAAGAGAAAGAAAAAGAAAAAAATGAAGGCAGGAAGGAAGGATAAGAAAGAAAAAAGAAAGAAAGGAAAAGAGAAAGGAAAGAAAGAAAGAGAAAGACAGACAGACATGATGGATGGACGGTGGATGGAAGGAGGGATGGAGAGATGGATGGAAAGAAAGAAAAACAAGGAAGGATGAGAAAGAAGAAAGAAAGGAAAAGAAAGGAAAGAGAGAAAGAAAGACAGTGGATGGATGGTGAATGGAAGGAGGGATGGAGAGATAGATGGATGGAAAGAGAAAGAAAAACAAGGAAGGGAGGAAGGATGAGAAAAGAAAAAAGAAAGAAAGGAAAGAAAGGAAAGAGAGAAAGAAAGACAGTGGATGGATGGTGAATGGAAGGAGGGATGGAGAGATAGATGGATGGAAAGAGAAAGAAAAACAAGGAAGGGAGGAAGGATGAGAAAGAAAAAAAAGGAAAGGAAAAAAGAAAGAAAGAAAGAAAGACAGTGGATGGATGGTGAATGGAAGGAGGGATGGAGAGATAGATGGATGGAGAGATTGATAGAGAAGAGAGAAAGAAAAAGAAACTGAAGGAAGGAAGGGAAAGAAAAAAAAGGAAAAGAGAGGAAAGAAAGAAAGAGAAAAACAGACAGACATGGTGGATGGACGGTGGATGGAAGGAGGGATGGAGAGATAGATGGATGGAGAGATGGATGGAAAGAGAAAGAAAAAAAGGAAGAGAAAGAAGAAAAAGAAAGAGAAAGAAAAATAAAAAGGAAGGAAGGATGAGAAAGAAAAGAAAAAGAAAGAAAGGAAAAGAGAAAGGAAAGGAAAGAAAGACACAGAGACAGAGAGACATGACGGATGGACGGTGGACAGGGGGAGGGATGGAGGGAGATGAGAGAAAGAGAGACATTTTCATGACATATTTCAGATATTTGCCTCTCAAAATTATTCACTTTGCATTTTACCTTTCTTAGGCTGGTTTCAAAAGCTTTGATTTGATTGACAATTCAACACCCTCCTTTCACCCAGCATTTTCCCTCTGGCCGAAGCGTTCTGTCTGATCCAGAAGCTGCCTGCACTGAAGCCCATTTTGAGGCAGGGAGCCAGCTTTTTTTTGGGGGGGGGGTATTGTGCCAGGCTGCCAGCTCTAGAGAGAGAAGCCCTCCCTCCCTGTTGAACTACTGCCTGCTCCGTCCAGGCACCGGCCACTGAAGACCTCCTTCTCCCCAAAGGAGAATCAGAAATACTTTTAATTCACTCATCGGGAGCTAGAGAGAAAGACGTGGTGGAATTTAATTGCATCCTCTTCGGTTGATCGGGTTTTTTTTGGGGGGGGGGGTTGAGGTTTGGCATGGCTCCCACCTTCCTTGCCGCAAAATCCTCCTGGCTTCTGGCAACAGCGGTGAACGTCCACCGAACCGCCAAAACTACCTTGCCAGAAAATAACTCTTTGCTTTATTCTCGAACTCTGGACCGGCACAGATTTAGAGGTAAGGAAACTTTTTTTTGGGGGGGGGGTTGATAAACAGATAAGTCTTTGACTTAAAATTCATTTAGTTCATTTAGATAAGTTAGAACGGCCCTGGAAAAGTTGACTTAAGGTACGTGATCGGAATTACTTGGCACACGACTCATATTTATTTCCATGCCGGGCTCATTAAATCGCCTTTGACAAGAAACTCAAAGGGGAGGGGGGAATGGATTCACTTAATGACTGTCTGATTCGCTTAACAATGGCAGTGGTTCGCTTAATGGCTGTGGCAAAATTTGTCAAATTGGGGAAAACTCACTTTAGAGTCGCCTTGCTTAGCAATTCTGGTCCGAAATTCTGGTTATAAGTTGAGGACTATTTAGTATGGGTGGGGTGGGGGGTGGGGATAACTTGATAGAAAGAGTTTGGGGGCGCACAGGCTGGGAAGGAATATTTTTTCAGGCTCCAAGAGAAAGGACCCCCCCCCCCTTGTCTCCAATGCCCAATTTCTCAGCTAGATTCGCATGGATCTAGGGGGTTGGACTAGAAGACCTCTAAGGTCCCTTCCAATTCTATTCTGATGGATGGATGGATGGATAAATGCTATCTCCCATTAGCAAACCGCTCACACTCTCAAGAGAGAGAGAGGAAAGAACTCCAAAAAAAAAAAAGAGAGTAACCCAAATCCGCATTCTGGCATCTTTGCATTTTAAAGGTAGATTGCTCCTGAACAAGGAAGCTCCGTGCAGCACCAAAGACCAGATTTGTCCATTTTCGGAGACCGGTGGCTTAGCTTTTTTCGGCAAACCAGCCTTTTGAGGGTGTTGCCCGTCCTGCTTACCTTCTTTGCCCATCCTCTGCCAGTGAGTTATCCGCCAGCCGGTGGCCTCCATGGCTCTCTGCCCATAGTCTGCTACCTCTCCAAGGACTCCCAACTTGAGCCAGCCGCCTGTAGAAGCCGGTACAGTGATGCGCCGGACGACGGTTTTGGCCCTGGTCTCCATCGTCTTGCTTTACCTGGGGATGGGCGCTGTCGTCTTCCGGCTGCTGGAGCAGCCTCACGAAGCGGTCCAACAGGTGAGATCCAGGCCTACCTGGAGCACTTCCTGAAGGCGCACGAGTGCGTGGCAGTAGAAGACCTGGAGGAGCTGATCCAGGTAAGGGGAGGGCAAGCGAGCTGCTTTCAGGTGGGCGGACTTCAACTCCCAGAATCCCCCAGGTTTTCTCAACCTTAGAAGCCTCCAGATGGGTGGACTTCAACTCCCAGAATCCCCCCAGGTTTTCTCAACCTTAGAAGCTTCCCAAAGGGTGGACTTCAACTCCCAGAATCCCTCAGGTTTTCTCAACCTTAGAAGCTTCTACATGGGTGGACTTCAACTCCCAGAATCCCTCAGGTTTTCTCAACCTTAGAAGCCTCCAGATGGGTGGACTTCAATTCCCAGAATCCCTCAGGTTTTCTCAACCTTAGAAGCTTCCAGATGGGTGGACTTCAACTCCCAGAATCCCCAGGTTTTCTCAACTTTAGAAGCCTCCAGATGGGTGGACTTCAACTCCCAGAATCCCTCAGGTTTTCTCAACCTTAGAAGCCTCCAGATGGGTGAACTTCAACTCCCAGAATCCCCCAGGTTTTCTGAACCTTAGAAACTTCCCAATCCCAAAGGGTGGACTTCAACTCCCAGAATCCCTCAGGTTTTCTCAACCTTAGAAGCTTCCAGATGGGTGGACTTCAACCCAGAATCCCCCACCTTGCTTCTCAGCCTTAGAAACTTCCAAATGGGTGGACTTCAACTCCCAGAATTCCTCTAGCCTATAGATTAATGTTTTTTTTCAAACATTGCCATTTTTAGATGGGTGGACTTCAACTCCCAGAATCCCCCAGGTTTTCTCAACCTTAGAAGCTTCCAGATGGGTGGACTTCAACTCCCAGAATCCCTCAGGTTTTCTCAACCTTAGAAGCTTCCAGATGGGTGGACTTCAACTCCCAGAATCCCCCAGGTTTTCTCAACGTTAGAAGCTTCCAGATGGGTGGACTTCAACTCCCAGAATCCCCCAGCATCTACATCTGTTTTTCCCACCCTTAGAAGCTTCCAGATGGGTGGACTTCAATTCCCAGAATCCCCCAGCCTGTAGATTAGAATTCCTCTCAACCCTTGCCATTTTTAAAATGGGTGGACTTCAACTCCCAGAATCCCCCAGCTAGGGAATGATCAACCCTGGGCTTATTATACAGATCGCCCCTCCCTTCTCTTTGCAGGGCCGTCTTAGCTTCATTAAACGGGCATTAAACAAATGATCATAAATCAAGAACTACCTGAATTCTCCTCCCCATCCTTGGCGGAGCTCAAAAGTGTAAAATTTTGACCAACTGAATCGTGGGATGGGGCACCACCAGGAAAAGCCAAGCACCTGTTAGCTGAACTAGGAAGTTGCACGGGGGGGGGGGGGGAATTGGTGGAAAGAAGCAACTGAGTTACGTAGCATTGTGGGGAATTTGCACTAATTCTCCGTCCTTCTTCCTAGCAAATCAACGAGGCGACGGGGGCCGGCGTGGATCCAGCGGTCAACGGTAGCAACGCCAACACTTCTCGCTGGGATATGGACAGCGCGTTTTTCTTCGCCGGCACTGTCATTACCACAATCGGTACCCAAGGGGGGGATGGAAAGTTGGGGGTGGGGTGGGGTTTGAGGAATGGCTGGCCTCAGTTTCACGGCCCATGCAATGGGTCTAATTGTGGGATGGAATAAGTTGAACCAGCTTTAGTTTATAGTTTATAGAACTTGGCTTACGTTATGCAAAGGAGGTGAATTCCAGAGTCAACATGGAAAACTACATTTTTAAGGGGGCCTAGTAAGGGACACGGTAGCTCAGGGGCTAAGACGCTGAGCTTATCGATCGGAAAGGTCGGCAGTTTGGCGGTTTGAATCCTCAGCGCCGCGTAACGGAGTGAGCTCCCGTTCCTTGTGTGTGTGTGTGTCTGTGTGTCTGTTTTGTATTTGTGCTGATAAATAAATAAAGGGAGACTAGTATAGATCTATTTCAAGCTATTTAGCTCTCATCAGCTAGCCATACCCTTACTGGGATTTGAACCTGTGCTGTATTACATCTTAGGCAGATGTGTTAACTACTAAGCCACAAGGTTCTCCTCCTTTATCAGCTGAGCCAGGGAAATAGGTATATGTTTAGTGTCACAACCCCTGGTATGCCCAAATATGTATATACACATATATATATATACACATTAGATTGATAATATGAATTTTTACACAAATTGTGAGGACTATGGAGAGGGTGCTGAAAAGCTTTGTTATAAAAGAGAAATAATTCTATATAGAATAGTATAAAGATGTAATACTATCGGATGATGTAATGAAATGCATTAATATAAATTTATTTTGGAATACTTTACATAAAAAGGATGTAATAATCAGTTATAGTCAAACGAATGTTAATAATGATAATAATTGTATACATATATATTAGATTGATGATTGATGAGACTTTATGTAAATTGCAAGTGAAGATTATCGTGAGGAAGAACAAAAGCTTTGTAACCAATCGACACACAATTTGGAGAAGGGTTTTTATACTTTATGTGTGTTTATGTTTGTTTGTTTTATGTTTGTTTAAAAATAAAAACTTTTATTTAAAAAAAAAACAGTTCTTTGGGACGGCAGCCAATGATTCTTGTTTTTTTTTAATTTTTCCCTCCCTCTTTTTCGGACATTTCTTCCCTCTTTTCTCTCCGTGGTCCAACAGGGTTTGAAATATCTCACCCAAGACCAGATATGGCCAACTTTTCTGCATCTTTTACGCCCTGGTGGGAATTCCTCTTTTTGGGATGCTGCTTGCCGGGGTTGGAGATCAGCTGGGATCCTCCCTTAGGAAAGGCATCGGAAAAGTAGAAGATATTTTTCTGGTGAGAACAAGTTTCCTCCATTTCATCGAGCATCTCGTTTGGTTACAAGTTTTTGTGCATCAATTCTTAAGCTTAGGATTAACATCACTGGTTTACATTAAACATAGCTGAACGTTTCACTGTCATTGAGCATTATGTGTTCAAATTACCATTAATATTCTTTCATTTGTAACGATCGTTATTTCCTTGAATTCATAATTATCTATCAAATAACAGTGAGTCTTTAAAGTATTGTAGCATCACCAGTGGTGAGTTTCAAAAAATTTTGGAACCTCTTCTGTAGGTGTGGCCTGCTTTCCGGGTCCACTGGTGGAACCTCTTCTAACCGGTTTGGTAGATTTGACGAACCGGTTCTACCGAATAGGTGCGAACTGGTAGGAACCACCTCTGAGTATCACCTTTCTCTAAGGAGGAAAAGCGAAGATTGGAACAAAGAATCCCCATTGGTTTATAATATACATTCATATTTTCAATTACCCATAATGTCACCAATCATCCAGAATTCCCAGAATAGTTTCCCATTATTAATCCATATAGTGGTTAATTATTTCAATTCATGTATATATCAAATTCAGTGGTGGGTTTCAAAAAATTTTCGAACCTACTCTGTGGGTGTGGCCTCCTTTGTGGGAGTGGCTTGCTGGCCATGTGTCCTGGTGGGAGTGGCTTGCCGGCCATGTGTTTTCTTTCTTTCTTTCTTTCTCTCTCTCTCTCTCTCTCTCCTTCCTTTTCTCTCTCTTTCCTTCCTTTTGTCTCTCTGTCCCTTTTTCTTTTTTTCTTTCATCTCTCTCTCACTTTTTCTTTCTTTTTTTCTTTATTTATTTCTTCCTTTCTTTCTCTTTCTCTTTCTCTCTCTCTCTCTCTCTCTCTGTGTGTGTGTGTGAGTGTGTATCAGTGGTGGGTTTCAAAATTTTTGGAACCTCTTCTGTAGGCGTGGCCTGCTTTCCGGGTCCACTGGTGGAACCTCTTCTAACCGGTTCGGTAGATTTGACGAACCGGTTCTACCGAATAGGTGCAAACTGGTAGGAACCCACCTCTGATCAGATTATTCCTTACATCATCATTGATCCATTCAATATACAAAGATCTTTCTAATATAAAATGGTCACTACATACAATTATACCAAAGTATTCAAATCCTCCCACTCTTATACATTAAATCGTTACTGTCCTTTATATATCATATAAGTAGTACTCTATATCGTAACAGAAAAAATAAATAAGGACAAAAAGCAAAAAACTACTACAACATAAGTAAACAGTTTCATTCCCAGGTTTTTTTTTATCAACCATTTGGTAAAACAAGGCCCACACTTTATAATATTGCTCATCTTCTTGTTCTCTAATTTCAAAGAAAAATAGATTATATTATTGTATTACAATCTTACACATCCCTGGAGGTTTCCCCCCCCCCCAAGAAGTATATTAGACCAATGTTTCTCAACCTTGGCAACTTGAAGATGTCCGGACTTCAACTCCCAGAATTCCCCAGCCAGCGAATTCGCTGGCTGGGGAATTCTGGGAGTTGAAGTCCGGACATCTTCAAGTTGCCAAGGTTGAGAAACACTGTATTAGACAACCGTTTGTCTGAAAACGGGGTAGGCTTTCCTGCCTGAGCAGGGGGTTAGACTAGAAGACCTCCCAAGTACCCTTCCAGCTTTTGTTATTCAGTTAATTAAGTGAATCGCCGCAGCGGTTAAATTAGGAATGCGGCCGTTAAGTGGATCTGGCTTCCCTCGTCGACTTGGCTTGTCGGAAGGTCGCGAAACGGGATACTGCAACCGTCATAAATGCGAATCAGTTGCCAAGAGAGGTGCAAGGGTCGTAATGGGGAAAAACAGCCGTAGGTCACTTTTTTCACCGTCGTAAATTGAGGACTATCTCTATAGGTGCTGCATCTCTCTCTGTTTTTCCCCCCCCCTTTCCTTTTCTTTCTTCCTCCGCAGAAATGGCAAGTCAGCCCGACCATCGTCCGCATCCTTTCGGCCCTGTTGTTCATCCTGATCGGCTGCCTGCTCTTCGTCTCGTTGCCCACCATCATTTTCCAGTACGTGGAAGGCTGGACCCTCCTGGAGAGCGTCTACTTTGTGGTCATCACCCTGACCACGGTGGGCTTTGGGGACTACGTGGCAGGTGAGCCCCCCCCCCCAGAGGAGGAACAAGCAAAGGGTTTCGCAAAGTGGGCGGAAGGGGGATTCCAGGGCTCGGAGAGGAAGGGAGGGAGGGAAGAAGGAAATGGGAATGAGAAGAAGGAAGGAAGGAAGGAAAGGAAAGAGGGAGGGAGAAAGGAAAGAAGAAAATGGGAATGAGAAGAAGGAAGGGAAGGAAGGAAGGAAGGGAAAGAGAGAGGAAGGGAGAAAGGAAGGAAGAAAATGGGAAGGAGAAGAAGGAAGGGAAGGAGGGAAGGAAGGGAAAGAGAGAGAAGGGAGAAAGGAAAGAAAGAAAATGGGAATGAGAAGAAGGAAGGAAGGAAAGAGGGAGGGAAAGAAGGAAGGAAGGAAATGGGAATGAGAAGAAGGAAGGAAGGAAAGAGGGAGGAAGGGAGGAAAAGAAGGAAGGAAATGGGAATGAGAAGAAGGAAGGAAGGAAAGAGGGAGGAAGGGAGGGAAAGAAGGAAGGAAATGGAATGAAGGGAGGGAGGGAGAGGAAGGAAGGAAGGAAGGAAGGAAGGAAGGAAGGAAGCAACGAAGGGAAGGAGAGAGGGAGGGAGAAAGGAAGGAAGGAAATGGGAATGAGAAGAAGGAAGGAAGGAAAGAGGGAGGGAAGGAAAGAAGGAAGGAAATGGGAATGAGGAAGGAAAGAAGGAAGGAAATGGGAATGAGGAAGGAAGGAAGCAAAGAAGGGAAGGAGAGAGGGAGGGAGGAAGGAAATGGGAAGAAGGAAGGAAAGAGGGAGGAAGGGAGGGAAAGAAGGAAGGAAATGGGAATGAGAAGAAGGAAGGAAAGAAAGAGAGAGGGAAGGAGGATGGAAAAAAGAAAGGAAGGATGGATTTCATTCGGGTGGTTTGGGCAAAAGCCTCCAGCTCCCCCTGCATTCTACTGCCAGGTGACATGGGAAGCAGAGCCTATTTCTGGTACCAACCGCTGGTGATTGTCTGGATTCTCCTGGGATTGGCCTACTTCGCTTCCATTCTGACCATGATTGGCAACTGGCTGCGGGTCTTGTCCAGACGCACGAGAGCCGAGGTGGGCACCCCACAAGCAACCCCCCCCCCAGTTATTTAAAAGTGTGGGGGAGGGGTTCCCAGCCTGCCTGTGTTGGAAATGACCCCCTAGACCCTGAATTTCCACCAAAAGGGAGGATTGAGGAGGAATAATGGGGCAGGGGGAGTCCTTGGGCCTCTCTCAGCTTGGTGGGTTTCTTGCAGATGTTTCATGACCCAACTAGGGAACGTCATCAGTGCTAGAAGGGAATGGGGATATGCGAGGAGGGGGAGGAGGAGGAGGAGGAGGAAGAGGAATTGGGAAATAGGAGGAGGAGAGAGAAAAGAGGAGGAAGAAGATAATGAAAAGCAGGAGGAGGAAGAGGAATTGGGAAATAGGAGGAGGAGAGAGAAAAGAGGAGGAGGAGAATGAAAAGAAGAGGAGGAAGAGAGGAGGAAGAAGAGAATGAAAAGCAGGAGGAGGAAGAGGAATTGGGAAATAGGAGGAGGAGAGAGAAAAGAGGAGGAGGAGGAGGAGGAGAATGAAAAGAAGAAGAGGAGGAAGAGGTGGAGGAGAAAAGGAAGAGGAGAATGAAAAGAAGGAGGAGGAGAGGAAGAGGAATTAGGAAATAAGAGAGAAAAGAGGAAGAGGAGGAGAATTAAAAGAAGAGGAGGAGGAGGAAGAGGAGAATGAAAAGAAGGAGGAAGAGAATTGAGAAATAGGAGGAGAGAGAAAAGAGGAGGAGGAGAATGAAAAGAAAAAGAAGAGGAGGAAGAGAATGAAAAGGAGGAGGAAGAGGAATTGGGAAATAGGAGGAGAGAGAAAAGAGGAAGAGGAGGAGGAGAATGAAAAGAAGAAGAGGAGAGGAGGAAGAAGAGAATGAAAAGAAGGAGGAAGAGGAGGAGCAGGAGGAGGAAGAGGAATTGGGAAATAGGAGGAGGAGAGAGAAAAGAGAAAGAGGAGGAGAATGAAAAGAAGAAGAGGAGGAAGAGGAGAATGAAAAGAAGGAGGAAGAACAAGAGTGTAAAATCCTTGATATTCTCTGAGCTTGCTTGTTTTCTTGAAGACGTTTCGTGACCCAACTATGGAACGTCATCCATTCTAGTTAGCACTGCGGTATCAAGGAGCCCTCAGGATTTGCAATGTCCGATCTTTCTGTTCTTTTTCCCTGGTGTTTTATTTTTTTTTAACAGTGGGGAAGAAAGCGAGGTCAGGATTTTGCTGAATTTGGCCCGAGGTTTTTTGTTCGGGAACATTTTAACGAGGCAAAAGCTTTCATCGCCTTGATGAAACTATTGACTTAATAAACATTTCAGAGACGCGGAGGGGGAATTTGTTTGTTCCCCTTTGAGGGCCAAATGCGATTGACTTCTTCTGAGAGTTGCACATCGAAATTGGCGTCCTGAGATTTTCCAATTTTCCGGATTAAAACAGAGAGGTTTTAATGTGCCTTTGGAAACCCTATTCACCTTTTTATAAGGGTTTTACGAGTCTTCGGAAGGCATCATTTGGGGAGTGCAATGTTGGGGCCGATCCCAGAAAGGTTTCGAAAAAGAAGTCCTTTTTTCTGCCTTACAGAGTTTCTCCTTTTCTGGGGTGGGGAAAAAAAACCCAGATGAGTTTGGATGGGAAAATGTACTTGGTTTATGTTGGCTAAATTTTATGACCCAACTAGGTAACATCATCAGTGTTAGACTGAGTAGCACTGATGATGTTCCCTAGTTGGGTCATGAACGTCTTCAAGAAAACTACCAAGCTCAGAGAGCATCAAGGACTCTACAATCGTCGTCGTCGTCCTCCTCCTCCCTCCTCCTCCCTCCTCCTCTCTTTCTCCGCCTCTTCTTCACAATCCTATTCACTTCTAACACTGATGATGTTCCCTAGTTGGGCCATGAGACGTCTTCAAGAAAACAACCAAGTTCAGAGAATATCAAGGACTCTATATTCCTCCTCCTCCTCCTCCTCCTCCTCCTCCTCCTCCTCCTCCTCCTCCTCCTCCCTCCTCCTCCTCCTCTCCTCCTCCTCCTCCTCCTCTCCTCCTCCTCCTCCTCTCCCTCCCTCTAGCACTGATGATATTCCGTAGTTGGGTCAAGAAACGTCTGCAAGAAAAGCATCAAGCTCAGAGATCACCAAGGACCCTACAGTTCTCTCCTCCTCCTCCTCTCCTCCTCCTCCTCCTCCTCCTCCTCCCCTCCTCCTCCTCTCCTCCTCCTCTCCTCCTCCTCCTCCTCCTCCTCCTCTCCCCCCCTCGCTTCTAGCACTGATGACATTCTCTACATTCCTCCTCCTCCTCTTCCTTCTTCCTTCTCCTCCTCCTCCTCTTCTTTTTCTTCTTCTTCCTCTTCTTCTTCCTCCTCCTCCTCCTCTTTCTCCGCCTCTTCTTCACAATCCCTATTCACTTCTAGCACTGATGATGTTCCCTAGTTGGGCCATGAAATGTCTGCAAGAAAACCACCAAGTTCAGAGAATATCAAGGACTCTATATTCCTCCTCCTCTTCTTCTTCCTCCTCCTCCTCCTCCTCCTCCTCCTCCTCTTCTTCTTCTTCTCCTTCTTCTTCTTCTTCTTCTTCTTCTTCTTCTTCTTCTTCTTCTTCTTCTTCTTCTTCTTCTTCTTCTTCTTCTTCTCCTCTCCCTCCTTCTAGCACTGATGACATTCCCTAGTTGGGTCATGAAACATCTACAAGAACACCACCAAGCTCAGAGATTACCAAGGACCCTACAGCTCTCTCCTCCTCCTCCTCCTCCTCCTCCTCCTCCTCCTCCTCCTCCTCCTCCTCCTCCTCCTCCTCCTCTTCCTCCTCCTCTTCTCCACAATCCCCACTCCCTTCTGGCACTGATGACGTTCCCTAGTTGGGTCAAGAAACGTCTGCAAGAAAAGCACCAAGCTCAGAGAGCACCAAGGACCCCACAGCTTTCTCCTCCTCCTCCTCCTCCTCCTCCTCCTCCTCCTCCTCCTCCTCCTCCTCCTCCTCCTCCTCTTCTCCACAATCCCCATTCCCTTCTGGCACTGATGACGTTCCCTAGTTGGGTCAAGAAACGTCTTCGAGAAAAGCCCCCAGCTCAGAGAGCATCACGGGTCCCTCCTTCTTCCATCCCCGAGCTACAAATATTCTCTTCTATTGGAACTGGAAATCCTTTTGTGTTTTTTTTAAGCCTGTTGTTTTCTAGCGTTTTTATGCTTAGATTATGGCTCTGATGGCTGCCTTCTGCCCACTTCACGGCCGTGAGCGTTAGTTCTAATCTGCCCGATATCCCAAATTCGTTGCAGACGGAGGAATTAATTTAAACTGCAGCTGGCAGTTTCCTAGCTGGAGAATTGACACACACACTCACACACAAACACACAAACACACACACACACACACAGAGGCTTCTAACGGCTCGCAGGCTGGGCACGAGTCCATTTTGCCACTCCAAAAAAGCCCCCCCGATGGTGCTAATTTCGTTCCCACGCTCCCTCGTTCATCAGCGGGCTTAATTGAAAGCAGTTTCTCTCCCGCTGACGCTTGATGGGCAAAGGGGAAAGCAGAGAAACACACCCTGGTTAGAGAAGAGTTGAAAAGCCGGCTCTGGTTTCTCGGATGCCTCCTTTTGGGGGGGCGGGGGGGGGGGCGGACTACAAGCTCAGGACTAGCTGGAGGTTTCTAACTAGCACAGTATTTAGGATGGGATGGGATGGGATAGGAATAGAGAATTAGGATAGGATAGGAAATAGGAATGGAATGGAATGGAACAGAATATAGAATTGGAATAGAACATAGAACAGGAACAGAAAATAGAATAGAATTAAGAAGTAGATAATAAAATAGAGAATAGAATAGGAAATAGGAATGGAATGGAATAGAACAGAATGTAGAATTGGAATATAACATAGAATAGGAACATAAAATGGAATGGAATGGAATAGAATAGAATAGAATAGAGGAATGTAGGAATAGAATAGGAAATAGGAATAAAATGGAATGGAATAAAATAGAATATAGAATAGGAATAGAACATAGAACAGGAATAGAAAATAGAATAGAATAGAATTAAGAAGTAGATAATAAAATAGAGAATAGATTAGAATAGAATAGAATAGAATAGAATAGAGGAATTTAGGAATAGAGTAGAAAAAGGAATAAAATGGAATGGAACAGAATAGAATATAGAATAGGAATAGAACATAGAACAGAAACAGAAAATAGAATAGAATTAAGAAGTAAATAATAAAATAGAGAATAGATTAGAATAGAATAGAATAGAATAAATAGGAAATAGGAATGTAATGGAATAGAATAGAATAGGAATAGAACATAGAACAGGAACAGAAAATAGAATAGAATAGAATTAAGAAGTAGATAATAAAAAAGAATAGAATAGAATAGAATAGAATAGAATAGAATAGAATAGAGGAATTTAGGAATAGAGTAGAAAAAGGAATAAAATGGAATGGAACAGAATAGAATATAGAATAGGAATAGAACATAGAACAGGAACAGAAACAGAAAATAGAATAAAATAGGAATTAAGAAGTAAATAATAAAATAGAGACTAGATTAGAATAGAATAGAATAGAATAGAATAAATAGGAAATAGGAATGTAATGGAATAGAATAGAATAGGAATAGAACATAGAACAGGGACAGAAAATAGAATAGAATAAGTAGATAATAAAATAGAGAATAGAATAGAATAGAATAGGAAATAGTAATGAAATGGAATGGAATAGAGCAGAATATAGAATAGGAATAGAACATAGAACAGGAACAGAAAATAGAATAGAATAGAATAGGAAATAGGAATAGAATAGAATAATTATAGTTCGTTGAGGCCTGGGGGACCGTCTTTGCTTCTTGATTTTTCCTATTTTTCCGCAGATGGGAGATCTCACGGCTCACGCCGCCTCCTGGACCGGCACCGTGGCGTCGCAGCTCCGTGTCCCGAGCGTGACATTCCCGGACAAGCTGCCCCGCGTACCTTCCTTAAAAGAGAAGCCGTTATCGCCTTCTGCCATCTTACCACAAGGGGAAAACCCCCTGTCTTCTCCGCCGCCCTCCTTCCTCTTGCAGCATCCAGCTCTGATGCCCCCCATCCCGATGCTGGGCCCGGGACATTCCTCGCCCCCGCCACAAAAAACGGCCCCTCTCAACGCCTGCAATGCCCTTTCCCCGCAGCCGATCGACTACACGGGAGAAAACCTAGCTTTCATCGACGAGAGCTCCGACACGCTCAGCGACGGGGGGCCCCCTTCCACCCGTCTGCCCCGCCGCTGGCGCCCGAGGGCCCGACACCGCACGGATCCCGCCGTGCCCCTGGGGTTACCTTTGATCCTCCTCAGCCGGACCCGGGACAAAGGCGAATCGGTGTAAAGACAGGAGTGGGTCCGCGCTTAGCACAGAGGGATTGTCTGGTCCACGGTGCCGTTGCCTCCATTCTTCCCCATCCCACCCTGCTCCCGGAGAACTGAGATCCCAAGCCATTCTGTTTTTGTCTGCACGAGATGCTGAGTTTATGCTCCAGCATGTGTCTTACCTTGTTTGCGGCGATAACGGGGCTCTCTGCAGCCGCCGGGCTGTGCCCCCAAGTTCTTGGCATTCCCCCCAACTCTGGAATGGTAGGTGGGAAAGAACCCCGAGAAAAGGGGTTGAAGAGATGCTGTCTAGAGACGTGGCACGACAAAACCGCGGTCCACTAAAGCGCGCCCGATTAAAGCGCGTACGTGACGTCATCAGCAGCGCGACAAATAAAATTAAAAATAAATTAAATTAAAATAAAAATAAAATTAAAGCAAACCAATTCACATAAAGGTAAGGGTTAGGGTTAGGGTTAGGGTTAGGGTTAGGGTTAGGGTTAGGTTAAGGGTTAGGGTTAGGGTTAGGGTTAGGGTTACGTTAAGCGTTAGGGTTAGGTTTAGGGTTAGGTTTAGGGTTAGGTTAAGGGTTAGGTTTAGGGTTAGGTTTGGGGGGGTTAGGTTTAGATTTACGCGTTAATTTTAAGTTTACCACTCACAGCGTGCTGTTTTCGTTGCGCTGTGATGACGTCACGTAAGCGCTTTCGTCGAGCGCGCTTTACCGCGGTTTTGTGGTGGAACTGTCTAGAGAACGGTTAGATAAGAGGCAGCCTAGCCCTCGGCTGTGTAATGGTCAGCTTCACCTAACTTCTACAGATGTAAAAGAGACGACAATGATATATGTGTTTCCCCGAAAATAAGACAGGGTCTTATTTTCTTTTGACACACACACCCCGAAATAAGCGCTTGGCCTTATTTTCGGGGAGGTCTTATTATTTTATGTGGCGCAGGAGGCGTTGAACGTGGTCACCTCATGGCTGCTGCTGTGTTGCGCCGTTCATGCGCTTCCCGCCCATGCGTCCCAGGACCCAGCCCAGCCATGCCGCTGTGGCCCGATTTCCCGTCCCGTCGCCGCCATCGCCTCCCTCTTTTTCGCTAATGGCTTTTGCGGCAGCCATTAGCATGACAGAAGGGGCGCGGCGGCTCGGGTTGTGGGAGGGGCTGTTAGGTAAGGGCTCGGGTTGGGGGTTAGGGTTAACCAACGTGGCAAGGGAGGTCGTAAAATGGGGACAAAATTCACGGGAGAATTCTGGGAGTTGAGGTCGGAGAGCCCTGTCTTATCTAACCGTTTCCTTGGCAGCATCCTTTCATCCTTCTCTCAAGGCCTTTCCTGCATACCATTACGAGAATCTTTCTGCACAACGGCTACTCTTTCCCAGCCCCCCGAGGAACCCCCCCCTTGTAATTCTAAAATTACAGGGACACACACCCCCTCTCCACCTATGTGCCTGTGATTTTTTTCCAGGTTTCTGGAATTGAACATCCTGGTAAATTGGCGTTGCTACCAACCCAACATTCAGCCCTGAATGTTGGCTTGGTCTCTTCTTTGCATGTTCTTCACCCATTCGGGTGCAACACAGCCCTTTCCTCTATCCGCTGTCGAGTTCAGGAGCGTAGTTACACGACAGGAATAAGGGGGATTCGATCCTTGGACCCTCTCTTCCCCAAGGAAATTCTGGGTTATGTAGTTCCAAGAAGAAAGAGCAGCTGGGAAGCATCAATCTCTTTGTTCTTTTCAGTATTTGGAGGGAAACGGGGTGATTAAAAGCAGAAGAGAAGAGGAGCAGAAACAACAACAATAATACAGCAAAGAATAAAATTGTGTCCTACATCTGAAGAGGCTGGAGTTCTAGAATTTGGCTGTAACTGCACATTGGAGAGAGAGAGAGAGAGAGAGAAAGGGAGAGAGAACAAGAAAGAGAGAGGCAAAGAAAGAAGGGAAGAACAAGAGAGAAAGAGTAAGAGAGAAAAAGAGAACAAGAAAAAGAGAAAAAGAGAGAGAGACCAAAAGAGAGAGAGAAAGGAACAGCAAGAAAGAAAGAAAGAAAGAAAGAAAGAAAGAAAGAAAGGAGTGAAAGAGAAAGAAATAAGAAAGTGAGAGAAACAGAAAGTAAAAAGAAAGTGAATGAGAAAGAGCAAGAACGAGAGAGAAAGAAAGCATGAGAGAAAAGGGAAAAAGAACAAGAAGCAAAAAAGCAAGAGAGAGGGAGAGAGAGAACAAGACAGAAAAAAATGAGAAAGAAAGAGCAAGAGAGAAAGAGGAGTGAAAGAGAGAAAGAAAGAAAAAAGAACAAGAAAAAGAGAAAGAGAAAAAGGGAGAGAGAGAACAAGACAAAAAAACGAGAAAGACAAGAGAGAAAGAGGAGTGAAAGAAAGCGAAGAAAGAAAGAAAAAAGAGCTAGAGAACAAGAAAAAGAGAAAGAAAAGGGAGAGAGAGAACAAGACAGAGAAAAAAGAGCAAGAGAGAAAGAAAGGAGTGAAAGAAAGAGCGAGAGAAAGAAAGAAAAAAGAGCTAGAGAACAAGAAAAAGAGAGAAAGGAAAAAAAGAGAGAAAAATGACAAGGAGCTGAACACCCTTTTCATTCCTGTCTTCCATTCTTCACTTCAACAAATGTGCCTGTTCTTATCTGGTGTGTTTTATCAACTGGGGTTGTGATGGAAATTACAGAAATTAAAACAACTCAGCGGTTACTCTGGTTTGTGTCTTTGTGTGCGTTGGTGTCTTGTTCCCCACTTCCTTTGCTCTTTTAAGTCCAGCCCAAAACCCTACAAAATGGCATCTTAATCCCCTTGGCCTTCAAAACCTCCTTTTTAAAATTTGATCTTTTAATTTTATTATGTCTGCAAGAGCCGAATGGATCAATGGACTCCATTAGGATTATTACATTATCCCCACCGTTTACGATGCATTCCCATGTTTTCTGTATCTGTGGGGTAGAAACGGGTAGAGTTTTTCAGCAGGGATTTCTTGCTTCTACCCCAAAAAAAATCTTTCTTGTATTATGAATATTTTGATGTGATTGGCAGCTGTTTGTAAAAGTTACATTCTGCTTTGGATGTGGAATCTTAAAACCATCATAAGTTGATAAATATTCAATATTTAAAATCATAATTAACCTTAATATAATCCTTTCTCATGTCCTTCTTTCCTCCCTCCCTTCCTCCCTTCCTTTTCTTTCATTCCTCTTTCATTTACTTTCTTTCCTTCCTCTGCCCTCCCTTCCTTTTTCTTTCATTCCTCTTTCTTTTCTTTCCTTCCTCTGTTCTCCTTCCCTTCCTTTTTCTCTTTCATTTCTCTTTCATTCCTCTTTCATTTACTTCTTTCCTCCCTCCCTCTGCCCTCCCGCTCTTCCTTTTTCTCTTTCATTACTCTTTCATTTACTTTCTTTCCTTCCTCTGCCCTCCCTCCCTTCCTTTTTCTCTTTCATTTCTCTTTCATTCCTCTTTCGTTTACTTTCTTTCCTTCCTCTGCCTTCCTTTCTTCCTTTCCTTCCTTCCTTTTTCTTTTTTCTCTTTCATTCCTCTTTTGCTTGTAGCCCTTCTTCCTTCCTTCCTTCCTTCCTTTTTCTCTTTCATTTATTCTCTTTCCTTCCTCTGCCCTCCCTTCCTTCCTTTTTCTCTTTCATTTCTCTTTCATTCCTTTTTCATTTATTTTCTTTCCTTCTTCTGCCTTCCTTCCTTTCCTTTTTCTTTCATTTCTCTTTTATTCCTCTTTTATTTTCTTTCCTTCCTCTGCCCTCCCTCCCTTCCTTTTTCTCTTTCATTTCTCTTTCATTCCTCTTTCGTTTACTTTCCTTCCTCTGCCTTCCTTTCCTTCCTTCCTTTTTCTTTTTTCTCTTTCATTCCTCTTTTGCTTGTAACCCTTCTTCCTTCCTTCCTTCCCTTTTCTCTTTCATTCCTCTTTCATTCCTCTTTTGTTTATTTTCCTTCTTTCCCCTTCCTTCCTTCCCTCCCTAATGCTCTCTAATCCACACCATGTAAATATAATTGCATTTAGCATGATATAAATATTATTTAGTATTGTATAAATATTTACTATATGTATAAATATTCACTCTTAAGTAAATATAAGTATCTACTAAAACGTGCCAAGGTAAACGTGAGACATGGAAATAATATCTCACATCTGTCTTAACATTAAAAAAACCAGCCACCCACAAAAAGAAAGAAAATACTCTACGTTTGATAGGAACTCCTGCCATTTCAGTGGAGATAAAATAATAATAACCGTGTGCCCCCTTTATAGATCTGTGAGGTTAAATAAGCAACTTTCTACCCCCTTTGCACCTACTCGGATGCCCTGTTCAGACTGCTAAGTTCTGAGGGACTTTTTAATTTTCCCAAGCTTCACATCGATTAAAATACCCAAGGCAGATAGATCAAAGGCCGTTTTGCAGAGAGAAAATGAATATCCACTAAGCCACCAAATGGACTCTGGATATTTAGACCTGTAATTCTCCTCCCTTGGGGCTCTTGGTTAAAATAATGCCACTCAAAAGATTGGCACACATTGACCATATTCACAAAGAATGTGGAAACTCTAGAAAGAGGGCAGAGAAGAGCAACAGAGATGATGAGGGGACTGGAGGTTAAAACCTACGATGAAAGGTTGCAGGAACTGGGCATGGCTGGTCTAGGAAAGAGAAGGACCAGGGGAGACAGGAGAGCATCTTCCAATATTTGAGGGGTTGCTACAGAGAGGAGGAAGAGGGGGTCAAGCTATTTTCCAAAGCAGACAAGGAACAATGGATGGAAACTGACCAAGGAGAGATTCAATCTGGAAATAAGGAGGAATTTCCTGACAGGGAGAACAATCAACCATGGAATGGAAGTTGCCTTCAGAAGTTGTGGGAGCTTCATCCCTGGAGGCTTTCAAGAAGAGACTGGACTGCCCTCTGTCAGAAATGGTGAAGGGTCTCCTGCTTGTGGGGGGTTGGACTAGATGACCTACAAGGTCCCTTCCATTTCTGTTAATCTGAATCTAAGATGATCAAAGGCCTGGAGTCTAAAACCTACAAAGAACGGTTGCAGGAACTGGGCCTGGCTAGTCTAGTGAGGAGAAGGACCAGGGGAGACAGGATAGAAATCTTCCAATATTTGAGGGGCTGCCCAGAGAGGAGGAAGAGGTCAAGCTATTCTCCAAAGCACCCGAGTCGTAGGACAAGAAGCAATGGATGGAAACTAATCAAAGAGAGAAGCAACTCAGAACTAAGGAGAAATTTCCTGACAGTGAGAGCAATTAATCCGTGGGACAACTTGCCACTAGAAGTTGTGAATGCTCCAACACTGGAAGTTTTAAAGAAGATGCTAGATAACCCTTTGTCTGAAGTGGTGTAGGGTTTCCTGCCTAAGCAGGGGGTTGGACTAGAAGACCTCCAAGGTCCCTATCAACTCTGTTATTCTATTCTATTCATCCTTGGTGCTATAACCAGAGCAGTTGATTTTTAATAATAATAATAACAACAACAGTATTCAGTAGCTGAGAAAGGCAAAAGAACAGGAAGAAAACCGCAGCAGAAAATAGGGAAACAATTCTAAATTCTGTGGATTTCTGTTGCCATGGAACTTTCTGTGAGTTGGGCCATTAGCTGCCCGCCCCCTCAGCCTGTCCTACTCCACAGGGGTGGCGTTGAAAGAGCTTTTTTCAAAGTGCGGGGCGAACAGAGGTTAATATTAATTCTTTTTATTACGGTTACAAACCAGAATTATAAATAAGACGCAGAAAATAATAATCATACACAATAATCCACCACGTGCGACCGGAATTGGACCTCCACATTTCTGTTGCCGAGTGAGACCGCTGCTAAGTGAGTTTTGCCCCGCTTTACGACCTTTCTGGCCGCAGTTATTAAGGGAATCGTTAAGCCCGTAACATGGTTGGAAGGGAATCTGGCTTTTCACCACCTTGATTTGCTTATCGGAAAGTTGCTAAGGGGGAATTGCGTGACCCCGGGAAGCTGTAACCATCGTAAGTTGTGAGTCAGTGGTCAAACATCCAGTCAAGCGTCACAAGAGTCAAAAGTTTTTCGTGGAAACCGTCCGGTTGAAAATCTGGAGGAGAGAGATCCGGCCTGACACGTAGGACTACAAATCCCATGTGCTGAGCTGCCTGAGTCGGACAGGGCAGGGCAGCCTCCTGCCCCGTGAAACAATGGGTAGTGTAGTCCCAAATACTACCAAAAAAAGACACTGCTGAAATGGCACGAAATGGGTTGAATGTTGGTGAAAATATCAGCGGGGTGTGATGCCAACGGCTGCTCTTTTGGAATGAGCACCACTCAGCGAAGCCAGGGCCTGAAAGATGGCGTAGCAGCTTCAAGGTAGGAATGTACGTTGGAAATAACAGCAAACTCCCCTTTTCTGTCTCCCGTCAGGTGATTTCTAAATGGAGAAAGGCAAAAGTAAAGCAAATCTTCCCTCTACCTCCGATGGGATCAAAGCTCAGGTAAGGGGTGCCAGAATCCAATAAACGGAATAAACAGAGTTGGAAGGGACCTTGGAGGTCTTCTAGCCCAGCCCCCTGCTCAAGCAGGAGACCCTCTACCATTTCAGGCCAATCTCTTAAAAAAAACACCACTGTTGGAGAAGGGAAGGAAGGAAGGAAGGAAGGAAGGAAGGAAGGAAGGAAGGAAGGAAGGAAGGAAGGAAGGAAGGAAGGAAGGAAGGAAGGAAGGATAACAGAGTTGGAAGGGACCTTGGAGGTCTTCTAGTCCAACCCCCTGCTCAAGGAGGAGACCCTCTACCATTTCAGTCCAATCTCTTTAAAAAACACCACTGTTGGAGAAGGAAGGAAGGAAGGAAGGAGAAGGAAGGAAGGAAGGAAGGAAGGAAGGAAGGAAGGAAGGAAGGAAGGAAGGAAGGAAGGATAACAAGATAACAGAGTTGGAAGGGACCTTGGAGTCTTCTAGCCAACCCCCTGCTCAAGCAGGAGACCTTCTACCATTTCAGTCCAATCTCTTAAAAAAACACCACTGTTGGAGAAGGGAATGAATGAATGAATGAATGAAGGAAGAAGAAGAAGGAAGGAAGGAAGGAAGGAAGGAAGGAAGGAAGGATAGCAAGATAACAGAGTTGGAAGGGACCTTGGAGGTCTTCTAGTCTAACCCCCTGCCCAAGCAGGAGACCCTCTACCATTTCAGTCCAATCTCTTTAAAAACACCACTGTTGGAGAAGGGAAGGAAGGAAGGAAGGAAGGAAGGAAGGAAGGAAGGAAGGAAGGAAGGAAGGAAGGACTCCAAACTCAGAAAGCACCAACGATGCCACAGTTTGCCCCCTCCTCCTCCTCTCCTCCTCCTCCTCCTCCTCCACCACCACCACCACCACCACCACCACTTCTTCCTCCTCCTCCTCCTCCTCCTCCCCTCCTCCTCCTCCTCCCTCCTCCACTGATGATGTTCTCCACTTGGGTCACGAAACATCCCAAGAAAACCGCCAAGCTCAAGAGAGCACCAAGGACGCCATAATTGCCTCCCCCCCTCCTCCTCCTCTCCTCTTCTTCTTTTCTCTTCTTCCTTCTTCTTCTTCTTCTTCTTCTTCTTCTTCTTCTTCTTCTTCTTCTTCTTCTTCTTCTTCTTCTTCTTCTTCTTCTTCTTCTCTTCCAGCACTGCTGACGTTCTCCACTTGGGTCACGAAACGTCCCCAGAAAACCCCCCAAGCTCAGAGAGCACCCAGGACCCCACACTTCCAACCCCCCAGCTGCAAATCTTCTCCTTTTAGGCCCAATCCAAACTCCCTGGGCGTAACTTCGAGGTCTCGCCATCCCCTTGTAGGAGGAAGCGGAGCGCCTGGTTGAGGAGGAGACCACCATGAGGAAGGAAGTGGAGCTGTTCCTTCAGGAAGAGCTCAGTAAACTCCTGGCCGAGAAAGACACCGTCAAAAAAACGGAGCCGTTCCCCAGGATGACAAGCCAGGAATCCCAGCTTAGCGAGAAACCAAGACCTCAACTCAAGAGGAGCAAAGTTGGGGCGCAGCAACCCGCCAGGTTTGAGAAGAGCGAGGTGGAAGAAGACCTCCTGACTTTGCTGGACGAGCCGTGGGACTTACCCAGGGACCTACCCAGGGACCCAGTCACGGGCGAGGTGGAAGATCAGTGGGACAAGTTATCCTTGTTGGAGGAATCGATGCTGGAGCTCAGGCCCCGGGAGAAGAAGAGGGAGGAGGACATCCCCGAGGAGGAAGAGAAGAAGGAAGGAGAAAGCCAGGCGTCGATGAAGAAGGAGGAGAGGCTTGTGGAGATGTCACACAAGAGTGGACACCTTCTCATCAAGCCTGTCTCCCTCGATCGTGAGGAAGAGGCTACCTTGAGGGAGGAGTCCAAACATAGTTTATGGTGAGAATATAGCAATAGCAATAGCAGTTAGACTTATATACCGCTTCATAGGGCTTTCAGCCCTCTCTAAGCGGTTTACAGAGAGTCAGCATATTGCCCCCAACAATCTGGGTCCTCATTTTACCCACCTCGGAAGGATGGAAGGCTGAGTCAACCCTGAGCCGGTGAGATTTGAACCGCTGAACTGCTGATCTAGCAGTAGCCTGCAGTACTGCATTTAACCACTGCGCCACCTTGGTTAAAGAAGGAGAGGGGGGGAAATGCAGGAGGACTTTCAACGGTTAGAATAGAATAACAGAGTTGGAAGGGGCCTTGGAGGTCTTCTAGTCCAACCCCTGCTTTTCCTCTCTTTTTTTCTTTTTTTTTGGCTGTCTTTCGTTTTAATATATAATTTTATTTTTTATTACATAGACAACATCACATAACAATAGAAAAAAAAAACAATGGGAAAAAAAAGGGGGGGAAACCCATCATCACATACAATATGTCATTTGATCACAGGTGCATTCCTACTACGTTTATACATCCCATATCTCTCTGTTGTATATTTAATAAACACCACAATAAGCTAGGGTTTAAAAAAGGGGTGGGGAGGGGGAAGACAAAAAAGACAAAAAAAAGAAAAAGAAAAGAAAAAACCATCATCACATGCAGCATGTCGTTTGGTTACAGTTGTTTTAACCTCTGCATCTTCAAATAATATTTACCGTCTCTGATATTTCATCTAATATAACCTAAAGGCCTTATTTTCATTCTACAATATATATTTAGTTAACATTAGCATTATTTCCCCCCCAGAGAGTATACTTCTATTTATTGTTAATCTTGCATTTCATACCTTCAGAGATCTTATTATCTGCTTATTTTAAATTCTCCTCTCCCCCTCCCTCCCTCCCTCCCTCCCTCCCTCCCTCTCCCTCCGTCCCTCTCTCTCTTTCTCTCTCCCTCTCTCCCTTCCTCCCTCTCTCTCTCCTTTGCTGTTTTCCCAGGTCGATGCGAAGCGGCATGGGAGCAATGTTTGAGCAGACACTCCAGGTAAAAGGGAGGAGGGGAAGGAAAGGAGGGAGGGAGGAAAAGAAAGTGATGGATGGATGGAAGGAAGGAAAAGAGAGATGGGAAAGGAAGGGGAGGAAAAGTGGGATGGATGGAAGGAAAAAATAAGGACAAGAAAAAGAGGGAGGGAAGGAAGGAAGGAAGGAAGGAAGGAAGGAAGGAAGGAAGGGGAGGCGAAAGGAAGGAAAAATAGGATGGGATGGATGGAGAAGAAAGAGGAAAGGAGAGAGAGAGGGAGGGTAAAGGAAAGGAAGGAAGGAAAAGAAAGAAGGAAAGGGAAGTGGGGAAAGGGGAAAGGAAAGGAAGATAGAAGGAAAGAGAAAAGGGAAAAGGGGAAAGGAAGATAGAAGAAGGAAAGAGATAGAAGGAAAGGAAAATAGAAGAAAAGAAAGGTAGAAGGAAAGGAATGGAAGATAGAAGAAAGGGGAAAGGGAAAAGAAAGGAAGAGAAGGAAAGGAAGAATAGAAGGAAAGGAAGCTTGAAGGAAAGGAAGATAGAAGGAAAAGAAAGGAAGAGAAGGAAAGGAGAAGATAGAAGGAAAGAGAAAATGGGAAAGGAAGATAGAAGGAAAGGAAAGATAGAAGGAAAGGGAGATAGAAGGAAAGGAAAGGAAGATAGAAGAAAAAGAAAGGTAGAAGGAAAGGAATGGAAGATAGAAGGAAGAGAAAAGGGGAAAGGAAGATAGAAGAAAAGGAAGATTGAAGAAAAGGAAGTTAGAAGGAAAGTAAAGGAAGATTGAAGGAAAGGAAGTTAGAAGGAAAGAGAAAAGGGGAAAGGAAGATAGAAGGAAAGGAAGATTGAAGGAAAGGAAGTTAAAAGGAAGAGGAAGGAAAGGAAGATTGAAGGAAAGGAAGATAGAAGGAAAGGAAGATAGAAGAAAAGAGGATAGAAGGAAAGAGAAAATGGGAAAGGAAGATAGAAGGAAAGGAGAGATAGAAGAAAAGGGAAATAGAAGGAAAGGAAGATAGAAGAAAAGAAAGGTAGAAGGAAAGGAAGATAGAAAAAAGGAAAAGGTAGAAGGAAAGGAATGGAAGATAGAAGGAAAGAGAAAGGGGGAAGGAAAGGAAGATAGAAGGAAAGGAAGATTGAAGGAAAGGAAGTTAGAAGGAAAAGGAAAGGGAAGATTGAAGGAAAGGAAGATAGAAGAAAGGAGAAGGTAGAAGGAAAGGGGAAAGGGGAAAGGAGAAACCCAACAGCCACGAATCCTTGCAAACATCTTTTATTTTTTCCCCAGCGATTCAACACCGGAGCAGCTCCATCGCCAAGAAAGGCTTATCCTCGCTGCCCTTCGGCTATTTCACCAGGTAAGAGCTTCCTTTCCACTCCACAGACCGGAAAACCATTTGGCAATCTTTTTTTATTATTTTTTATTTTTCGTCACATGTCAATATTCCCCCCAAAACACCAACATTGATTTTACCTTCCACTGGAGGAGTTCTGCTCAAGGGCGCTTGCTCCTCCCTGGACCACAAATTACAGCCAATGACCTTGGCACCTAAGACCAAAGAAATGCTTTTATCATTCTGGGAGAAAATCCAATCTGCAGGGAAGTTTGTGCGGTTCTACTAGCTGGTCCTTTTTTGTGTGTGTCCTTTTTAGGGACGCGGTGGCTTAAGGGCTAGGACGCTGAGCTTTAGAAATTACGTTTGGTCCGGACATATTTCCCCCCCTATAAATAATATCCGGACAACGCCGGGTTATCGGCTGGTTTATTATATAAACAGGGGTCTTGCCGGGAATTTATCCGGCTTCGGGAGCCTTGAATGGCTGCCCATTCAG
>NW_028261382.1:43520798-43615342 GCF_051295495.1 Thamnophis sirtalis | reverse complement strand
CGGCGCGCGGGGCCACTGAGGCCAGCCGCCCGGACGCCGCCCAGCGCCGGGACCCCGCCGGCCGCCCCTGCCCTGCAGCCCCCGCGCCGAGCCCTTGGTCCGCTGCTCCAAGGTCAGTGCGATCCTCGGGCTGGGGAAGGGGGAGGGCGGGCGGGCTGCGGGAGCGACCCCCGCGGGTGCCGGCCCGGGAACAGCGGCTGGGAGGGGGGCGCAGATCCAGGAGGGGCCACGGGGGTCCCGAGGGCCGAGGGGGGGGGACACGTGGGGGCGTCTCTGCCTCTCTGCCTGCCGGGGAAGAGAGAGGAGCCAGCCCAGCGCCTTGCCGGCTTCCCTCTTTCTCTCCCCAACATCCACCCACTCCGCTTCTCTCTCCGGCAAGCCGGGACTCGGGCAGGGGGGAGAGGGAGGGTCGCCTCTGTGTCTCTCCCCCCCCCTTTCACCAGCCCCCCGGTTGGGATGTCACGGCCGGCAAATCGTGGCCAAATGAGGGGATTTGCCGGTAGGGAGGCGGAGGGGTGGGCGCCCCCTGGCGCAAGAAAAGAGAGAGAGAGAGAGAGAGATTGAAAGAGAGGAAGAGAGATTGAGAGAGAAAAAAGAGAGAGAGATTGAGAGAGAGACTGAGAGACTGATAGAAAGAGAGATTGAAATAGAGAGAGATTGAGAGAGAAAGAGAGATTGAGAGAAAAAGAGAGAGAGAGAGATTGAGAGAGAGAAAGAGAGACTGAGACTGATAGAGAGATTGAAATAGTGAGATTGAGAGAGAGAGAGAGAGAGAGAGAGAGAGAAACAGAGAGAGATTGAGAGAAAGAGAGAGTGATTGGGAGAAAAAGAGAGAAAGATTGAAAGAGATTGAAAGAGAGAGATTGCGAGAGAGAGATTGAAAGAGAGGAAGAGAGATTGAGAGAAAGGGAGAGAGAGAGATTGAGAGAGAGAGAAAAAGAGAGACTGATAGAAAGAGATTGAAACAGAAAGAGAGATTGAGTGGGGGAGAGAGAGAGAAGGATTGAAAGAGATTGAAAGAGAGAGAGATTGAGAGAGATTGAAATGTAGTGATGAAGAAAAAGAGGGAGATTGAAAGAGAAAGAAAGATTGAAAGAGAGATATTGAGAGAGAAAGGGAAGTTGAAAGAGAAGATTGGGGAAGAGAGAGATTGGGGAAGAGGGAGAGAGAAAGGAAGACTGAGAGAGAGAGAGAGAGGGATTGAAAGAGAGAGAAAGATTGACTTTATTTTATTTATTTAGATTTATTATTAAATTTCTATTGAGAGAAAGAGAGAGATTGAGAGAAGGAAAGAGAAAGAACTAGAGAAAGAGGGAGAGAGAGACTGAAAGAAAGAGAGAAAGAGAACGTTCTTGGATATGCCTGAGGATGGACTGTCACTTGCAACTTTGCAGTTTGGGGGGGGGGTGGGAGGAGGCAGGCAAGAGGAGGGGGGCCATTGGGTGCAAGGGAAGTCTGTGGGAGAATCAGACACACATTCACACAGGCAGGTACACCCAGCTTCCTCTTTTCAGAAAGCACATGGTGGAAGAGCATGTGTGCATGGGGAATACCCCCCCTCCCACACCTCCCACCCACCCCCAGCGTGCCTGGATACCTGGATACCCTCACCTGGACAGAGTCCAGCGCTGGCTGGTTTTGACAGCTGGATGTGTGACCCCTTAGCCCCCCCCTCCCCTTCCCCCAAAATGAGCCTGGCATCCAGTTGCCGCCAATACATGTGTGAAGGCAGACCGGGTGCAGGGAGAGGCGCCTTTTAAATTCAATTTCATTTCGACATGCCGCCCCCCCCACCTCCCGCCACTGGACTGCTAAGAAGCGCTGTGCCTTGGTGTGTGTGTGTGTGTGTGTGTGTGTGTGTTGGAGGGGGAGGATCCCGCAGGAATCAACTCCCAGGGAGGTCAGAGGTCGCCAAAGGTGACTTTAAAGGAGAAATTATGTCTGCAAAAAAGGATCAGGCGGCTTCTAGGTGCAGGGAGGCCTTGTGTAGCCACGGAGAAACTCCTTGTGTGTCTGTTTTGTGTCTGTGTGTTTGTGTGTGTGTGTGTGTAACATAGGCCTTGCAGCTTTCCTGAGTCATGGATTGGAGACTGCCTGCAGAAGGGTGGGTGGGTTATATAATGCCACTTTCCCCTCTTTTAAGTGCAAAGTTGTGCCAAGACTTGGCCAAGATTTCGGAGCCCCTTAAGGGGTTGGAAGAAAGTTGACCAAGTGTACCCAATTTCACACACACACACACGCAAAACACACATCCCCCTCTTGCGTCAGTTCTGCGCAGGGGGAAAGAGATTGAAACGGGGGCAAAGGTCCCTCCCAGCTGCGTTAAAGTGCCAAACTTGCGAAAAATAATAAAAAGGAAAACCGCTCGTTGAAATCGGTTCGATAGGTTGTGTGAACCGGCCCCGGAGTTCCGTAACCCATCCTCTGTGCCACAGAGTCGGCTCTTTCCGCACGAACAAAATGGCTGGTAGCGTTTCCCCACCCCAGATGAGCATATTATTCGGGAACGTACTCGGGGAAAAAAAATCCCAGGTTAGATCTGGAGAGGGATTTCCCCAGTCTCTGTTTTGAGACGCCCCCTTTCTGTGACACCCCCATTTCTAACACACACACACACAGAAGCAAGTTGGCTGTCATGTCTGTATAGGGCCAGCTGGGGCCAAACTGGAATTAACGCTTTTGCAACTGATCGTGGTTTGTCGAGACCATGAAGGCAGGAAAGGAAGAGAAGAGAAGGAAGGAAGGAAGGAAGAGAAGGGAGGGAGGGCGGAAGGAAGGAAGAAGGAGTGAGGGGAAGGAAGGAAGAGAAGGGAAGGAAGGAAGGAAGGAGGAGGAAAGAAAGAAGGGGGAGGGAGGGAGGGAAGAAAGAACGAAAGGAGGAGAAGGAAGGAAGAGGGAGGGAGGGAGAGGGAAGAAAGAAAGAAAGAAGGAGGGAAGGAAGGGTGGGAGGGGAAAGAAGGAGGAAGGAAAGGAGGAGGAGGAAGGAAAGAAAGAAGGGGGAGGGAGGGAAGTAAGAACAAAAGGAGAAGGAAGGAAGGAAGAGGGAGGGGAAGGGAAGAAAGAAAGAAAGAAAGAAGGAGGGGGAGGGAAGGAAGGAAGGAAGAAAGGGTGGGAAGGGAAAGAAGGAGGAAGGAAAGAAAAAAAGGAAAGAAAGGAGGAGGGAAGGAAGGAAGAGGGGGTAAAGAAGGAGGAAGGAAGGAAAGAGAAAGAAAGAAAGAAAGAAAGAAAGAAAGAAAGAAAGAAAGAAAGAAAGAAAGAAAGGCAGATTTTAACCAGAGTCTGGATAGATCGAATCCCTAAATTTTCAGGAGGGGAGGGGGTTGCATCCTTGGAAGTCAGGAGGAATGATAGAAGGGAGGGGGCACCCAAGGTGACCCAGTCTGCTTTCATTCCTGCTCCCCCTCCACCCTCCACGCAGCGCCTGATAGGATCTCCCTGGAATGACCTTGAAACCGTTTCATTCCCCTGGCTGGGTGCCGGGATCTACAGATCAGCTCCAACAGCGGAACGAGGGGCACAGAAGTCAGTTGAAAAGGTGGGGGGGCTCATTCCAGCTCCCTTCACCCCCCCCCAAAAAAAACCTGCAGCTCCTTTGCTTCGGTGACCCCCCCTTCTTCCTTCTCTCCCCCTCCAAAAACTGCAGAGGCCGTGTTGCGTCTGGAAACCTGGGAAATTAATGTCACGGCTAATTTTTGAAGGACAGCGTCTCGGGGGCTTAATTATTAGAAGGTTTTTGGGGAGGAGGGGGGCAGTCATGGCAAGGTTGCTGTGCCCGTTGCCCTGGTTTTGCGGGAGTTTGACTCTTTCCCCCCCCGCCCCCCAAAAATGTATCCCTGGAACTTGAATCTGAACCTCGAAATATGCCCCCTCCTCCCAATTCAATGAGCTCTGCAATTTGGGGAATTAAGGTATACAGATTCCGATCTGCAACTTATCATTGTATTTGTTCAGTGACTGTTTGAGGTTACAAACGGCGCTGGGGAAAAGGAGACTTATGACCGTTCCTCACTCTTATGACTGTTGCAACATTCCCCTCATGGTCCCGTTGATCAAAATTTGGATGCTTGGCAACTAACTCATATTCTTCATGACGGTTGGTGTGCTTCGGAGTCATGGGATTCTCCTCCTCCTCCTCCTCCTCCTCTTCTTCTTCTTCTTCTTCTTCTTCTTCTTCCCCTCCTCCTCCTCCTCCTCCTTTTCCTCCTCCTCCTCCTCCTCCTCCTCCTTATTCTTCTTCTTCTCCTCCTCCCGGCAAACCCCACTCCCTTCTAGCCCTGATCATGTAATTTAGCTGGGTAATGAAATGTCTGCAAGAAAACCACCAAGCTCAGAGAGCACCAAGGACCTCATAGTCCTCCTTCCCTCTCTCCCTCCCTCCCTTCTAACACTGATGATGTTCCCTACTTGGGTCATGAAAAGTCTACTAGAAAACCACCAAGCTCCACAGTCGTTCAAAAACCCCACAATCCTCTTTCTCTTCTTCTTCCTCCTCCTCTTCCTCCAACACCAAGGACCCCCTCATCTCAACCCTGAACCACGAATATTCTCCCTGACCGGCTAAACAGGTTGTGTGAATTACCCCCTTAAATTCACCCATTTTTTACACGCTTGGAATATTGAAGCTACGGTGGAACAATGAGTGACATTTTTTTAAACTATCAAATGATAGCATTCAGTAGGGATAATGAACACAGGCCGTAAAGAAAGGATATTTATGTTCAGATGATAAAGGAATATGAAAAAAGGCTAGCGAAAATTGGAAGTTTAGAACTCCACATGCTATTTTATTATTATTGTCTACCACGCACGCAGTGGCAAAATACTGTGTTGCTGCAATGTCCACGAGACAAAAATTGGTTGCAGAATTCTAGCTGTCATCTTGTACCAATTATTTGGACGTATCTCTTAACAATTTTTCACCCACATAAACCAGAGAGTGATCCGAACAGTTTGAGAGCATGTATGTTATTATCCACTTTTAATGCTAGCACTTTTTAAATATATTTTAATGTCAGTACTTTTGGCATTGGTTACTAGTCGGGCCCCACCCAGGGGCCTAGGACGTCGTAACGTATTTTCGTAATATGCATGCAGATCCAAGCAGTGCGGCTTTTTGCATTTGACTGATGGTGATTTTGTCAATTTTTAACTGTTTTAAATGTAATTCCAGTGCTTTTGGAATAGCACCCAGTGTGCCCATTACCACTGGAATTACCACTGCTGGTTTGTGCCATAGTCATTGAATTTTGATTTTTAAGTCCTGGTATTTCGCGATTTTTTTCATATTCCTTCTCGTCGACCCTGCTATCACCTGGTATTGCGATGTCTATGATTATAACCTTATTTTTCTCAACCAGTGTGATGTCTGGTGTATTATGCGCCAGTATTTTGTCGGTTTGTATACGGAAATCCCCCAAGATCTTGACCATCTGATTTTCGGTGACTTTCTCAGGCTGATGTTCCCACCAGTTTGTTGCTGTTTTAATATTATAATTTTTTGCACAAATTCCAATGGATCATTTGTGCTACTGAATTGTGCTGCAATTTATAATCGGTCTGCGCGGTTTTTTTACAGCAGCTGAGTATGTGATCAACAGTTTCATCAGCTTCTTTGCAAAGTCTGCATTTGGCATCATCAGAGGATTTTTCGATTTTGGCCTTAATGGCATTTGTGCGGATAGCTTGTTCTTGCGCAGCCAGGATTAGTGACTCTGTTTCTTTCTTTAATGTACCTGTTGTTAACCATAACCAAGTTTGTTCACTGTCCACTTTATCTTTTATTATCAAGATTATCATTATTATTATTATTATTATTATTAGTTGTTGTTGTTGTTAATGTTGTTTAAAAAGGACTTAACCATATGTACGTTTACACTGGAAAAAAAGAAAGAATTTATTACAAAGCACTCCTTCACCCATTTAGACCATACTTGATTTTATCTCTGCCTCCTTCCTGCAGACTTCTCTCCAGCCATGTCCTCCCGGGAACGCCGCACGGAATTCTTCATCAAAACTGAACCGGCTTCGCCCGACAGCCTCGTCCAGCACAGTCCCAGCGGCTCTTCCGACACCAGCACCAGTGGGGCCCCCGCCGAACTCGAGACCGCCAGCACCTTACCAGCCGGGACGGGGGCTTCCCGCCGACGCCATGACGATGACCCCGACGAAGCTCCCGGCCGGGGGAAATACATGCTAAACACGATGCCCAAACGCCTGTGCTTGGTCTGCGGGGACATCGCCTCGGGGTACCACTATGGGGTGGCCTCCTGCGAAGCCTGCAAAGCGTTTTTCAAGCGGACGATCCAAGGTCAGCTCTTCCCTTTTCTGGCTCTGCGGTCCTTCCTTCTTGAACCCGATAGAAATTCTTAATTCTCGTTCTGAAAAGGGAAGATTATCAATTGATTAGAACAGAGCCGGAAACGGACCTTGGAGGTCTTCTAGTTTAGAATAGCTTAGAGGCCTGGGAGTGGGGATCTCTCCTCACAATCAAAAGACTGTGAGTTCGATCCTAGGTAACGGCAGATATTTCTCTCTCAGAGCACAATGAGAGTATATCTGCCGAACAAAACTCCTCATTGGCAACAGGGAGAGCATCTGGCCAGTAAAACACTCAGCTCCATTCTGTTGCCCAGACTCCACCCCGCAAGGGATGATGGGGTCATTAAAAGGAGTTGAATCAATCAGAATAGAGCTGGAAGGGACCTCGGAGGTCTTCTAGTCTAGAAGAGAGAGTGGTGCGGTGGCCTAGAGGTGGGGATCTCACCTCACAATCAAGAGGCTGTGAGTTTGATCCTAGGTAGCGGCAGATATTTCTCTCTGGGCACAATGAGAATATATCTGCCAAACAAAACTCCGTACTGGTGACAGTAAAGGCATCGGGCCAGTAAATACTCAATTCCATTCAGTTGCCCAGACTCCACTCCACAAGGGTCATTAAAGAGAGATGAATCAATCAGAAAAGAACTAGAAGGGACCTCAGAGGTCTTCTAGTCCAACCCCCTGTTCAAGGAGGAGAGACCCTATCCCATTTCAGACGTGGCTGTCCAGTCTCTTCTTAAAAAAACCTCCAGGGATGAAGCACCTCAAGGCAACCATTTGTCTGGGATGGAATCAGACCTTCTGCTTAAGGAAAGGGTTGGACTAGAAGATCTCTTAAGGTCCCTTCCAGGCCTACAAGTCTACCAAAAACGCTATAATTTAATGGGTAGGAGAGCCTCTTCCTGTCCTATGTGACGACAGGTAATCCTCGACTTACAACAGTTGTAAACCAACTGTTATACGTTGAGGACTACCTGTATTTTAAATGGTCTTATTAAACGTTATTCCCATACCTCCAACAAAGTTGTTTCCCTTACTTTCTGTAGATAGAAATGTCAGAAATAAATCAGAAGCAAACAACAGGGAAGGCTTTCTTTTTTAGGATATCCCTTGATTTTTTATCTTCACGCTAGCCGATAATTCTCCGTTGCCCGCGTATTTATTTATTTATAAGGGGGGGGGGATGTCCGGACCAAATGTAATTTCTAATGTTGGATTTTCCCCCTTACCAGAGGGAGCCCCCTTGTGGAGTACTGTGAAGCTGCAACTCCACTGCGCTGTACATTAGAAGCCATTTTTACGGCGGTACAGTAGAAGCCATTTTATGGCACAACAGGCTGTACCTTAACAGAACATACACACACCCAAGAGGGTGTTAGGGGTGTCTTAACCCCCACAGTATTTGTTTCCAGAGAGTAAGTCATCTGTGTACCAAGTTTGGTTGAAATTGCTCGAGGCGTTCCAGAGTTATGCTGGGACACACACACATCCACTTTTACACACACACACACACACACACACACACACACACACAAAACAAACCAAACCTGGAAAACTCTTGAAATCCCTTTGATTCTTGGAAACCCAAAGAGGGAACCAAATGCAAATCTATTCCTATTTTTCAAGCACGGACCGAAGGGATTAGATACGTATCTGTGGGCACACCTTGGCTTTAAATCCACGCTCTTCACTAACTTTTCACCTGTCTGCTCCGTTATGACAAATAACTGGGAAATCTTTCAAAAATTCCCCAATGCGAAATCCAGTTGCATCACAAAACGGGAGGGGAAATTCCAGGAGTTAAAAGTGATTTATCGCAAAGAGAAACTTCCTTTAAAACCAGATCTTTTGGGGTGTTGTTCCATAGTGCTAGAGGGGTGGGGTGGGGGATATAATTTAGGAACAATAAAAGCTACCCAAATTGGACTAGAAACTTTATTTGCCCTGTACTGGGAGAGGTCAGATGCCCACAGGCAAAGCTATCCAGTTGTCAACCTATTCAGTAAATGAAATTTATGCTGCTTTTGAGCCTGTAGGGCAGATTGAGTAAACTATATATAGTCCTCGATTTACGGCCCACAATTGAGCCCCAGATTTCTGCTGCTAAGTGAGTCATTTAAGTGGGCTTTGTCCCATTTTGCGACCATAATTGTTAAGCGAATCACTGCAAAAGGGGGAATCACGTGACCCCAGGACACTGCGACCGTGATAAATAATTGAGTTGCCATGCGGCTCAATTTTGATCACGTGACCCTTGGGGTGCTGCAACGGTCGTAAGTGTGGAAAATGGTCGCAAGTCGCTTTTTTCAGCCCCGTTGTAACTTCGGTCACTAAACACGTCGAGGATTACCTGTAGTAAATAAACATTTTTTTAAAAAAAATCCTAGCCATCGACACATAGAGGTAAATCACGTTTACACACCCTTCAAAAGAGTCATTTTTAAAAAAAAGTCGGCTTGGGAGGGGTGCATCTTACAGGCGAATGTGATCTATGACACAGACTGAGGGGAGGGAAGGAACAGGGGTAAAGCTCAGAAGAACATCAAACGAAGCACAGGCTTAGCTGCGAACAGATATTGCCTAATGAAGCGCCTAATAAATCACTGTTTTTGTATTAAAACCTTGGCTCGATAATTATGAATTGATTAGGGCATCTTTAGGAAATTTGACACCTGCCTTTGCTCTGTCCTGCAGGAAGCATTGAGTACAGCTGCCCGGCCACTAACGAGTGTGAAATCACCAAACGTCGGCGGAAAGCGTGCCAGGCGTGCCGTTTCACCAAGTGCCTGCGCGTGGGCATGCTGAAGGAAGGTAATTTTGGCGGGGAAGGGGGCTTAAATCTCAACGAGGGGTCGACCAATGGATCATTTATCAGCTTCCTTAGGAAGGTTGGCGTGGAGTGAAGAATGCTGGGAATTTTAGTTCCACTTAGTTTGTACCGCCCGCTGCCCAGAGACATTCTGGGAGGAAGCTCTGAAAAACTTGAGCAGGGGGTTGGACTAGAGGACCTTCGGGGTCCCTTCCAACTCTGTCATTCTGTACGCTTCGCCCTCATTCACCGAGCACAATGGGGACCCGCTAATCTGGTCATTAAGCAAAGCTGTTGCTAAGTCGAACTGCAGCTGTGCGGACAATCTTATTTTGACTGTTTACAGACCTACGAAGGGCGTGAATGTGAGGATGGGTTGCAAAGTTACTTTTCCATATTTGGAACAGTCACTAAATGAGGCGGTCGCTAAGTGAGGACTGCCTCGTTAAATGGGATCGGTTTTTAATCCACTTCACTTAGTTGGATTAAACTGTTTTTTTAGACCAAGTTCTAACTTTTGGCCTATTGAAACCCAAACCAGGATGTTGAATGATACACTGAATTAAGACCAAAAGAGAAGTATTGTAAATGATATTAGATTAGATTAGATTAACAGAGTTGGAAGGGACCTTGGAGGTCATCTAGTCCGAGCAGCAGACCCTACACAACTTCTGACATATGGGCAGTCCAGTCTCTTCTTGAAAGCATCCAGGGATGAAGCTCCCACAACTTCTGAAGGCAACTTCTGTTCCATGGGTTAATTGTTGATTGATGAAATTCTTCCTTATTTCTAGGTTGAATCTCTCCTTGGTCAGTTTCCATCCATTCTTCCTTGTCTGATGCTTTGGAGAATAGCTGGACCACCTTTCTCCTCTCTGGGGCAGCCCCTCAAATATTGGAAGATGTTCTCCTGTCTTCCCTGGTCCTTCTCTTCCCTAGACCAGCCATGCCCAGTTCCTGCAACCGTTCATTGTCTGTTTTAGCCTCCAGGCCTTTGATCATCTTAGATAGATTCAGATTAACAGAGCTGGAAGGGACCTTGGAGGTCATCTAGTCCAAGCAGGAGATCCTACACCGTTTCTGACAGGTGGCAGTCCAGTCTCTTCTTGAAAGCCTCCAGGGATGAAGCTCCCACAACTTCTGAAGGCAACTTCTGTTCCATGGGTGGATTGTTATCAGGAAATTCCTCCTTATTTCTAGGTTGAATCTCTCCTTGGTCAGTTTCCATCCATTCTTCCTTCTTTGGTGGTTTGGAGAATAGCTGGACCACCTTCCTCCTCTCTGTGGCAGCCCCTCAAATATTGGAAGATGCTCTCCTGTCTCCCCTGGTCCTTCTCTTCGCTAGACTAGCCAGGCCCAGTTCCTGCAACCATACATGTTTTCTTCCGAGCCATAATTTTTCTCCCTTTCTTCCTCCCCCTGCCAATTTCCAGGGGTACGCCTTGATCGGGTTCGTGGGGGTCGCCAGAAATATAAGCGCCGGCCAGAGATGGAGGGGGCCCCCTACCCCAGCACTTTTGTGACCCCGCAGATCGCCACGGCTACCACCAAGAAGTCAGGTGAGTTCCCCAAATGGCTGAATCCCCCCATCCCATAATTTGGAGACCGCAGAAAGCTCCGTGTTGAGGTTCCACCTCTTGAGCCGCGGCAATTGGCTTCCTCTGGATGCAACAAGTATGGGCTGAATTCTGAATTTGTCTGTTCTCTTGGCCAACAGCAGAGCAACAAACCATTGTTTGTTTACGCAGAATTGGCTGGGGTACCTGCTAAGCCGCCCCAAGGTGTGTGGTGATCCAGGTTGATTCAGGACAAGGGTTTTTTTTTGCCCCTTGGATAGTCTCTTTCTTTCTTTTCCTTTTAAAAGGAAGAAGGTAGGAGAGAGAGAGAGAGAGAGAGAGAAAGGGATGGAAGGAGGAAAGAAGGAAGGAAGAGAAAGAAAGAAAGAAAGAAAGAAAGAAAGAAAGAAAGAAAAAAGGAAAGGAAAGGAAGGAAGGGGAAAGAAGAAAGAAGGAAAAAAGGAAGAAAGGAGAAAAGGGAGAAAGGAAGAAAGGGAGGAAGGGAAAGAAGGAAGAGAGAGAAAGAAAGGGAAATGAAAGGAAGGAAGGGGAAAGAAAGAAAGAATGGTGAAAGAAGAAAGAAGGGAGGAAGGAAGAAATAAAAAAGGAAGGAAGGAAAGGAGGAAGAAAGAAAGAAAGGAATCAAAGTGCATAAATAAATCACGAAATAACTTCATTTTCTTTTACATCAACATTACTTTTATTTTTCTCTATTTTTCTCATCAAACCCACCTATCATCATTTCATTTTTTCTCCCGTCTCTCCCTCCCTCCCTCCCTCTCCCTCCCTCCCAATCTCTCTCTCTCTCTCTCTCTCTCTCTCTCTCTCTCTCTCACACACACACACACACACACACACACACACACACACACACACGAGGGGACGTGGCCCATCCTTCTCTCTTCCTTGACTTTTCCCCTTTCTCCTCCCTTTCTCTACTCCTTTCCGTTCGTTTTTCTTCCTCTCTTTCTACCGGGAGAAATCCAATCCCTTTCTCTTCTCTCTTCCTTCCGATGACCAGCGCCGATGAACACGATGGTGTCCCACTTGTTGGTCGCCGAACCGGAAAAACTCTACGCCATGCCCGACCCGGCGCTTCCCGAGGGCCCCGCGAAAGCCGCAAGCACGTTGTGTGATCTGGCCGATCGGGAAATTGTGGTTATCATTGGCTGGGCCAAAAATATACCAGGTAACCCACGAAAATTTTCATCCGTGCCCATCGCTCTCTCTTCTTGATGGTAATCTGGTTTCCTAGACCAGCCGTCCCCCCCCCCCCCGGGCTGTTGTTCCGAGGAGGACCAAACACAGACAGTCCTCAGACTTATGACATGTCTCGCTTAGCGACCGTTCCAAGGCATTGAAAACTGTGAATGAACGACCATCCCACAGGGTCAAGGGATCAAAATTTGGGACCTTGGCAGCCGTCCGGGAGTTATGGCGGCTTCAGCATCCAGTTTGTGACCTTCTCAGCCGGCTTCTGACTAACAAAGCTGGAGTCACCTGATTCATTTAATAACTTCAGGGTTTCACTTACGAGTCAGAGCAAAAAAATATATACAATAGGATGTCTTTATAACAGCCTTACTTAGCAATGGAAACTGGTTTCAGTTGTGGTCGTAAGTCGAGGACCAGCTGTCTCCAGATCTCCTTCCTTCCAAAAAGGCCATTAAAGTAGTGAAAAGTAGTTAAAATCCAGAAAATGAGGGCTGCAATATTTCCTAATGTCCTAATAGGTAAAGGTAGAAGTTCCCTTTGCACATAATATCTGCCAGTCGTTCCCGACTCTAGGGGGCGCTGCTCATCTTCGTTTCAAAGCCCAAGAGCCAGCGTGATCCGAAGACGTCTCTGTGGTCATGTGGCCGGCATGACTCAACGCCAAAGGCTCACTGAATGCTGTTCCCTTCCCACCAAAGGTGGCTATTTTTCTACTCACATTTTTTACGTCCTTTCGAACGGCTAGGTTCGAAGCTGGGACAAGGAATGGGAGCTCACTCCGTTAAGCAGCGCTAGGGATTCGAACCGCCCAACTGCCGACCTTTCTGATTGACAAGCTCACAGCGTCTTAGCCCCTGAGCCACCGTGCCCTTTAATGTCCTAAGATTACCTAATTATTTTATCAGCTCCTGCAAATCCTGACCTGTTAAAAGAGCATTCCATTAAAAAAAAAATTCTAGTACACCCAACCCTATTTTAATCCCTTGCCACTTTAAATTAGAAGTTAAAATTAGGGGGGCAAAAAGATATTCTTTAGAAATATCCGATAACCAGGCGTTGTCCGAGTGTTTATTTATAGGGGGGAAATATCCAGACCAAACATAATTTCTAATGTTGGATTTTCCCCCTTACCAAAGGGAGCCTCCTTGTGGAGTACTGGGAAGCCTTTACCATGGAAATACCATTGCGCTGCACAGTAGAAGCCATTTTTCAGCAGTACAGTAGAAGCCATTTGAAGGCACAACAGGCTGTATCTTAACAGAACACACACCCCAAGGGGTGTTAGAGTTGCCTTACCCCCACAGTATTTGTTTCCAGAGAATAAGTCATCTGTGTACCAAGTTTGGTTGAAATTGCTTGAGGCATTCCAGAGTTATGCGGGGACACACACATGGACGGACACGCGTGCGCGCGCGCGCACACACACACACTTTTATATCTATAGATGATTGCCTATAAATTGGCCCTTTCTGTAAAGGTAATCAAAAAATGATTTATGACCCTTTTTCACACTTAGGCAGCCCAGGTCAAACGATCAAAACTCGCATTTACGACGGTTGCAGTGTCCTGGGGTCGCGTGACTCCCCCTTTTGTGACCGTCCTGACCACCGGAGTCAGCGCAAAAAAACCAGATTCGTTTAACAACCGTGTGACTCACTTAACAACTGGAGCGATTCATTGGAACAAGCGTGGCAAGAACGGTCGTCCATGAGGCCCAACTCACTGAGCGACTGTCTTGTTTAGGGACAGAAATGCTGGGCTCATTTGTGGTCGTACGTCGAGGACCACCTGATATTTGCCCCTGAATTTAAACCGCCATTCCTGGTTTGCTTCTCCCGGCTCAGGGTTCCCAGCATTGTCTTTGGCCGATCAGATGTCCGTCCTTCAAAGCGTCTGGCTGGAAGTTTTACTCCTTGGCGTCGCCTGGCGCTCGCTGCCTTGTGAAGATGAGATTGTGTTTGCGGAAGATTTTGCGCTCGACGAAGAGGCGGCCCGGACGGCGGGGCTGCTGGAGCTGAGCAGTGTCGTCCTCCAGCTGGTGCGGAAATACCGGGCGCTGCGCTTGGAGCGCGAGGAGTATGTGCTGCTGAAGGCCTTGGCCCTTGCCAACTCAGGTGAGCTCAGAGAAGAGGTGACTTGTCTAGCTAGAAACCAGGAGACAGGGAGTTCTAGTTCCATTTTAGGCATGATAGCCCGCTGGGTTAACTGGGACTAATCACCAGGAGACAGTGAATTCTAGTTCCACTTTAGGCATGAAAGCCCGCTGGGTTAACTTGGGCCAATCACCAGGAGACGGTGACTTCTAGTTCCACTTTAGGCATGAAAGCCCACTGGGTTAACTTGGGCCAATCACCAGGAGACGGTGAATTCTAGTTCCACCTTAGGCATGAAAGCCCACTGGGTTAACTGGGACTGATCACTAGGAGACAGTGAATTCTAGTTCCATTTTAGGCATGAAAGCCCACTGGGTTAACTTGGGCCAATCACCAGGAGACGGTGAATTCTAGTTCCACTTTAGGCATGAAAGCCCACTGGGTTAACTTGGGCCAATCACCAGGAGACAGTGAATTCTAGTTCCATTTTAGGCATGAAAGCCCGCTGGGTTAACTTGGGCCAATCACCAGGAGACAGTGAATTCTAGTTCCACTTTAGGCATGAAAGCCCACTGGGTTAATTTGGGCCAATCACCAGGAGATGGTGAGTTCTAGTTCAACCTTAGGCATGAAAGCCCACTGGGTTAACCTGGGCCAATCACTAGGAGACAGTGACTTCTAGTTCCATTTTAAACATGAAAGCCCGCTGGGTTAACTGGGACTAATCACCAGGAGACAGTGAATTCTAGTTCCACTTTAGGCATGAAAGCCTGCTGGGTTAACTTGGGCCAATCACCAGGAGACGGTGAATTCTAGTTCCACTTTAGGCATGAAAGCCCACTGGGTTAACTTGGGCCAATCACCAGGAGATGGTGAATTCTAGTTCCACTTTAGGCATGAAAGCCCGCTGGGTTGACTTGGGCCAATCACCAGGAGACGGTGAGTTCTAGTTCCCATCAATCCCAAGGTGGCGCAGTGGTTAAATGCAGCACTGCAGGCTACTGCTAGATCAGCAGGTCAGCGGTTCAAATCTCACCGGCTCAGGGTTGACTCAGCCTTCCATCCTTCCGAGGTGGGTAAAATGAGGACCCAGATTGTTGGGGGCAATATGCTGACTCTCTGTAAACCGCTTAGAGAGGCCTGAAAGGCCTATGAAGCGGTGTATAAGTCTATGCTATTGCTATTGCTATTGCTATTGTAATCCCGTCGCCTTCCCTTCTGCCTCCAGACTCTGTTCATATCGAGGACATGGCGGCGGTGCAACGCCTCCGGGACGTCCTTCATGAGGCGTTGCTGGAGTACGAAGCCTCGCGGCGCCCCGAGGAGCCTCGCCGAGCCGGCCGCCTTTTGCTAACCCTCCCGCTGCTGCGCCAAACCGCCACCCGGGTGCTGCACCACTTCTACAGCCTGAAACTGGAGGGCAAAATCCCCATGCATAAGCTCTTCTTGGAGATGTTGGAAGCCATGATGGATTGACGGGCAGGATAGGCTGAGAATTGGGGTCAGGATTCAGGAGGGTGGGGGAGCCCAGGCATCCAGGCCGGGGTGGGTGGTGGGGTGAGAAACGCACGCCGGAGACCAGCAACCGCAGAGGTCCGGATGCGGACTCTTCCACCCTCTGAATCCCTGCCACGGCTATCGCGCTACTAATATGCATTTTTTTCACCGTATGCAAACCTCGCGGTCGCCCTCCCTCCATGCTTCACGCACCGCGGAGAACGACATCACTGCAATGCAGGCGCCACGGCAATCTTCCCCGGATTTTGATTTGACACCCGGGGTGGAGACAGGGACAAAATGTTTTGGAAGCCATACTTTAATTTTAATTTATTGATCGGGAAGTCGGGGAGGTGGGCAGGGAAGGAGAGCAAGGCAGCAGGAGGGGGGGTGGATTTCAACTCCCAGAATTCCCCCGTCAGCCTGCTTTAAGAGGGGGTGGGGTTTAGACTCCCAGAATCCCTCAGGCAAGATGCTTGAAGTGGGGTGGACTTCAACTCCCAGAATTCCCCAGTCGTCCTGCTTTAAAGGGGGGGGGGATTTAGACTCCCAGAATCCCTCAGGCAAGATGCTTGAAGTGGGGTGGACTTCAACTCCCAGAATTCCCCAGTCCTGCTTTAAGGGGGGGGGTTAGACTCCCAGAATCCCTCAGGCAAGATGCTTGAAGTGGGGTGGACTTCAACTCCCAGAATTCCCCAGTCGTCCTGCTTTAAAGGGGGGGATTTAGACTCCCAGAATCCCTCAGGCAAGATGCTTGAAGAGGGGTGGACTTCAACTCCCAGAATTCCCCAGTCGTCCTGCTTTAAAGGGGGGGATTTAGACTCCCAGAATCCCTCAGGCAAGATGCTTGAAGAGGGGTGGACTTCAACTCCCAGAATTCCCCAGTCGTCCTGCTTTAAAGGGGGGGGGATTTAGACTCCCAGAATCCCTCAGGCAAGATGCTTGAAGAGGGGTGAACTTCAACTCCCAGAATTCCCCAGCCAGCCTGCTTTAAACTAGATGGGACATCAACTCCCAGAATTCCCTAGCGAGCACACTTTCAGCTGGGTGGACTTCAACCCCCAGAATTCATGCAGGCTGAGGAATTCTGGGAGTTGTAGTCCTGCCTTCTAGCTGCCAAGGTTGAGAAAGAGATTAGATCTTGTAGCACTAGCAATTTTGGCCTCTTTAGCTTACAGAATGGGGAGGGGTGGGAATTGGAACTGTCCCACTCCAGATGTGGCTGGTTTGGGTGGGGAATTCTGGGAGTCGAAGTCCAAGCTGAACGTCTGTGTGGTTCTCTTTTGGGGAGGGGGGGTTCCTTTCCTGCTGCCTAGGTTTCCTCCCCAGTGTTCATACGCTTGGGCTTAAGCACCTTAAGACGATATGGGGAGTTACGGCTCCAGGACTTCGGGATGTAGACAACGGGGAGGGGAAGAAGGGAGGGCATGGGAAACCCCCCCTCATTTTGCCTTTGTGTGCTGTCTTCACACAACCTCAGGGGAAGGATACTCCTCCGTCTTTCTCTGCCCCATTCCTGCCATCAGCCCCCTCCTCTCCTTCCCGGCATTATCCCTTTGAAGCAATAACTTTGAATTTTTTTTAAAAAAAGGGGGTGCGGAGAGTTGGAGGGTCTCCGAGGGAGGGGGGGAAACCTGCCTCCTTCGCACGCAACCTTGCCTTCGAACCCAGGAAAGAGGTGGGCTGCGGTGAAGGAGAAAGACCCCCTCCCTCCGAGACAGAATAATAATAATAATAAAAGGCCGGTCCTTTCGTTCTGCATCCTTCACCGAATTTCCACATAGCAATAGTTCAAAAGGCAAAAAATATTTTTTGCTTTCCTTTTCAGGTGTGATGCTCTCTCTCTCTCCTCGCCCCAACAGATGACTGCCCCCCCCTTCCCCCACCTCAAGCCCAATCCGACCTCTGTCCAAAGCAATAAAAGAAAAAAAACCCACCTTATTCCCCACCCCCCTCAATTCCTGCTGAAATTCGGGAGACATCCCCCCCCTTCCTCCTCCTCCTGTGGCTCAAACGGGACAGCCGTGTACATAGCAATATATTTTATTGTATATTTGTTGCAGGAAAAAAAAGAAATTTTAAAAAAGGAAGATGTTAGCACACCGGTCCCTTCCCCAATGAGGAAGGTGTGATTCTCTCCTTGGGGAAGGGAGGTGGGTGGGGGGGAAGGAAGACGAGGGAGATAAAAACAGACGCTGGATTTTTTTTTTTAAATTAAATTATGTGTGTGTACATATTATAAATAATCTGATTTGTGTATAGGCAGTTATACATTCATAGAGAGCTCTATTACTGGAAGAATTAAAAGGCCCAATGCAGCCTCTGGCAACAATTAAGTCTCTGCCTTTTGATTCACAGCAGCTTTTTCCCCCTGATTAATTCGAACTCGCTGCCAGCCAGGGAAGCGAGCGATCCATCTATATAATTTTATGTCTCATTTATTCATGATCTCCGCTGATATTTGAGGGGCTAGGGGGGGCTGCCACAGAGAGGAGGAAGAGGGTCAAGCTGTTCTCTAAAGCACCCGAAGGCCAGACAAGGAAGAATGGATGGAAACATAACAAGGAGAGATTCAACCTGGAAATAAGGAGGAATTTCCTGACAGGGAGAACAATCAATCCATGGAACAGAAGTTGCCTTCGGAAGTTGTGGGAGCTTCATCCCTGGAAGCTTTCAAGAAGAGACTCAACTGCCATCTATCAGAAATGGTGTAGGGTCTCCTGCTTGGATGGGGGTTTGACTAGATGACCTTCAAGATCCCTTCCAACTCTGTTAATCTGATATGGCCATCCGTCTCAAGGTTGTGACTGCAGGGAAAGGCAATTAGAAAATTAGAATTAAATATAATGAAAAAGCTGAATTTTAGAAGCCTCAAACAGGAGGCTACCTACCCCACTTTTTCAAATGTTAAGGGTCTTTTTTTAAAAAAAATGATTGAAAAGAAAGCTGCTTTATATATACACATACATACATATATATAAGATTTTTGCTGATAACGGATAAGAGCCTGTGGCCTAATGGCTAAGATGTCTGCCTAGCATGTAATAACAGCCCAGGTTCAAATCCCAGTAAGGGTATGGCTAGCTGATGAGAGCTAAATAGCTTGAAATAGATCTATGCTAGTCTCCCTTTATTTATTTATCAGCACAAATGCAATACACACACACACACACACACATATATATATATAGCAAAGCAGACCTACTTAGGAGTAGCATTTGGGAGCAAAGGCATGATGGGTAATTATTTGCCCAGGAGAAAAGCAAAGAAAAACTTTGAGCAAAAGAAATAGGAATATTGCTTCCAGATATATGAGGGTTTTAGAAGCAGAGGAATGGGAGGAGGGGAAGAGAAAGAATTTTGAAAAAAAAAAAATAACCACAAACTGCTACAGTTAGTCCTTGATTTATGACCACATGGATCCGGATCTCCCGTTGCTAAACAATGCAGTTGTTAAATGAGTTACCCCATAACTCTGGCTGGTTTTATAATATATTTTTTTTGCTGCTGCTGCTGAAGAAACGGTCATATGTCAAGACCAGTTTCCCAACAGATCTGCTCAACACCCATCCTACGACTCTATCAACGTCAGGAAGACTGCATTTAAGCATTCAGATTTATTTACATAACACAAAACCAACAATAATGCAGAAACTGTTGCAAGGAAGTCAATAGTTCTCCTCCTCCATTCCTCTGGACTTTCTTCTAGTGCCTTTTTGATAGCAGAACAGCTCATGTCTCATCTTCACTTAGCAACATGTTCGGTATACCCTTAGTAATGGGAAATTCCCGCCCGGTATCCGGACATTTTAGAGTACCTTCGATCACTTCCACCTAAACAATGAAAAAAAAATGGAATCAGTGGGGAAGAAAAATAAAGTAAGAAAAGGGGGGGAAAAGAAGGAAGGAAGGAAGGAGAGGAAGGAAGGGAAAAAATGGAAAGGAGAAAGGAAAGAAAGGGGGAGGGAGGGAAGGAAGGGAGGGAGGAAGGAAAAAGGAAAGGGGAAGGGAAAGGAAATAAGAGAGGAGAGAAAGAAAAAAAGGAAAGGAATGGAAAGGAGAAAGGAAAGAAAAGAAGGGGAGGGAGTGAAGGAAGGAAAAAAAGAAGGGGAAAGGAAAGAAGGGAAAAAGGAAAGGAATGGAAAGGAGAAAGGAAAGAAGGGGAAGGAGGGAAGGAAAAAAGGAAAGGGGAGGGGAAAGGGAAAGCAGAAAAAGGTAAGGAATGGAAAGGAGATAGGAAAGGAAAGAAGGGGAGGGAACGAAGGAAGGAAAAAAGGGGAAAGGAAGGGAAAAAGGGAAGGAATGGAAAGGAGAAAGAAGGGGAAGGAAGGAAGGAAAAAAGGGGAAAGGGAAAGGAGAAAAAGGTAAAGAATGGAAAGGAGATAGGAAAGAAAGAAGGGGAGGGAAGGAAGGAAGAAAAAAAGAAAGGGGAGGGGAAGCGGAAAGGAAAGGAGGAAAGGAGACAAGAATAGAGGAGAGAAAGGGAAAAAAAGGAATGGAAAGGAAAGAAAGTGGGGGGAGGGAAGGAAGGAAGGAAAAAAGAAAGGGAAGGGGAAAGGAAAGGAGAAGAAAAAAGGAATGGAAAGGAGAAAGGAAAGAAAGTGGGGGGAGGGAAGAAAGGAAGGAAAAAAGAGGAGGTGGGAGGGGAAGTGGAAAAGAAAGGAGAGGAAAAAAGGAATGGAAAGGAGAAAGGAAAGAAAGTGGGGGGAGGGAAGAAAGGAAGGAAAAAAGAGGAGAGGGGAGGGGAAGTGGAAAAGAAAGGAGAGGAGAGGAAAAAAGGAATGGAAAGGAGAAAGGAAAAGAAAGGGTTCCAAACCTCCATCAAAACATGATGCACTTTCCGAAGAAAATCTTCATTTTTCTCGTAGTCGGGGATGAGCTCGGAGGGAAGATCTGAGCGGTGACCCAACTGGAAAGGAAGAAAGATCTGCTATCATTTTCAACCGCTGGCTGGGATGGTCTCCTCCCAATAAGCCTCAAAGAGCCACCTCAACTGCCATGCATAAACAAATGCCCTGGGCAACTGGCAAATATAGGAAATATGAAAAAAGATGCCCACGTTTGAAAAATGCCAGGCGAGGGGTGGGGATATAACCCCCAGCTGCCTGGGGGAAGAAAGAAGAGCTGGATCGCTCTTTTCTCTGCCTTCTTCCTCCGGCACCCCAATACCTGCCGAGGACTTACACTCTCAGCCGCGCCCACCAGAGCTGCCCATTCAATTTTGGGCACCATCCGTGCCGTGAACTGGGGGTTGAAATCGATATCGTTCACTTTCACCTCTGTAGCCTGTAGGCAGAAAAGAGAGAAAAATCAGTGGAACAACTTGCCTCGAGAAGTTGTGAATGTTCCAATACTGGCAGTTTTTAAGAAGATGTTGGATACCCATTTGTCTGAAGTGGTGTATGGTTTCATGCCTAAGCAGGGGGTTGGATTAGAAGACCTCCAAGGTCCCTTCCAACTCAACTTTATTCTAGAAGATATACTATACGAGTCAAAAAGAAGGATGTGAAAATAACTACAGACCCCTCACATCCTGGACATAAATTATTTCAACTTCTACCTTCAAAATGACACTATAGGGCATATTGTTTTATTTGTTTCCTAGTATAATTTGATTGCTTTTAGTAACCTATGACTTTCACTAAGTCTTTCACTTATGATTCTTGATGAATGTATTATATTTTATTTTTTTCTTTATGTACACTGAGGGCATCTGCACCAAAGACAAAAGGAATTTGTGTCCAATCACAATTAATAATGGCCAATAAAGAATTCCATTCTATTCCATTCCACCCCATCCTATTCATTCTACTGTCCTCTCCTCCAATTCTATTCTATTCTATTCTATTCTATTTCATTTAATTCTATTCATTGTATTCTATTCCAATTTCATTTTACACTGTATTTTATTCCAATTCCATTTTAAATCATATTTTATTTCAATTCCATTTTAAATCATATTTTATTTCAATTCCATTTTAAATCATATTTTATTTCAATTCCATTTTAAATGGTATTTTATTTCAATTCCATTTTAAATGGTATTTTATTTCAATTCCATTTTAAATGGTATTTTATTTCAATTCCATTTTAAATGGCTTTTATCAAATTTTAGTAATAATTTGTTTCTGGGTCTTTGCACTTTGATTTGGCTAATCAATAAAGACTCAACGTCAAATGTAAAAATGGCTCTAGAAATAAAAATAAATAAATGAATACATACATACATACATACATACATACATACATACATACATACTAAATAAAAGCAGCCAAGCAGGGGATGATGGGGTCACAAGCAGGACGCCGCAGTTCCTTTCCTAAATTGGGATGCCCCCAATGTCAGATTTAGGACTACCAGACCCATCTTAAAGGGCAGCTCGGTTTTTCTCTCTCTTTCTTTTCTGCTAAATTTAAGAAACCTAAAGGAGGGGGGGGGAGCTGGGGATGATGGGCGTTGTAATCCAGCATGCAGCTGGAAAATGCAAACCTGGGGGAGCTTGGCTGGGGGGGGGGGAATGGGAGTTGGACTGCAGCCCCCTAACAGGACTTAAACGATGGGCTATGTAGTCCAGCCTACTGGGAAGCATGGGCTGCAGAATCCGGGGTTTTTGGGGGGGCGGAGGGCTTCGCCATCCTGGCTTACCTGTATGAGAAGGGGAAACCCTCCTCCGGGCCGCACGCCCCGCACGTGCGAAGTGAGCATGTTGTGGGTCAGGAGTTTCATGGTTTTTCGGTCCGCCGAGCGAGCAAAGGAAGAGACACGTGCATGGAGAAGGGGGGAATCCCTTCCGGCCCACTTCCGGTTTTGGTGTAAACAAACGCCGCCTGGTTTTCCGCTCATTTCCGGCGCACTTGTGCAACGCTCGCTTGGGTCCTCTCGGAAACGCGACCCGCGCGCAACATGGTACCGCGTTTTGCCAAGCCCCAAAGAATAGAATAGAATGGAATGAAGAAGAGAAGAGAAGAGAATGGAATGAAGAATAGAACAGAACAGAATAGAATGGAATGGAATGAAGAATGGAATGGAATGGAATGAAGAATAGAACAGAACAGAATGGAATGGAATGAAGAATAGAATGGAATGGAATGAATAGAACAGAATAGAATGGAATGAAGAATAGAATGGAATGGAATGAAGAAGAGAAGAGGAGAGAATGGAATGAAGAATAGAATGGAATGGAATGAAGAAGAGAAGAGAATGGAATGAAGAATAGAACAGAACAGAATAGAATGGAATGGAATGAAGAATAGAATAGAATGGAATGAAGAATAGAATAGAATGGAATGGAATGAAGAATAGAACAGAATAGAATGGAATGAAGAATAGAATGGAATGGAATGAAGAACAGAATAGAATGGAATAGAATGAAGAATAGAAAGGAATGGAATGAAGAATAGAATGGAATGGAATGAAGAAGAGAAAAGAATAGAATGGAATGAAGAATAGAATGGAATGGAATGAAGAAGAGAAGAGAAGAGAATGGAATGAAGAACAGAACAGAACAGAATAGAATGGAATGGAATGAAGAATAGAATGGAATGGAATGAAGAAGAGAATAGAATAGAATGGAATGAAGAATAGAACAGAATGGAATGGAATGAAGAATAGAATAGAATGGAATAGAATGAAGAATAGAATGGAATAGAATGGAATGAAGAAGAGAAGAGAAGAGAATGGAATGAAGAATAGAATGGAATGGAATGAAGAATAGAATAGAACAGAATAGAACAGGAACGGAACGGATAATTGAACAGAACAGAATAGAACAGAACAGAATGGATAATTGAACAGAATAGAATAGATAAAAGAACAGAATAGATAGTAGAACAGAACAGAATAGAATAGATAAACTAATCCTTATCCAACAGCCCTGATCATGTTACCTACTTTGAGTTGTGAAACTTTGGCAAGAAAACATCCAAGCCCAGAAAGCACCAAGGTCCTCTCGTGATTTTGGACTACAAGTCCCATCGGGCTGTACCCGGCCAAGGCTAGGAATGGGAGGACTGGACAAGATGCCAAGCGAAGCATGATTAAATAAAATAAAAGTAGACCAAGCTTGCAACGACTGATACATTCATTTATATGATATCCCAAAACAATTGCAATTCCCAAACGGATGCAGTGCCTAGCCTGATCGATTGCAATTCCCAATTATTATTATTATTTTTTGCAAAAAAAAAAACATGTTTAAGAATGCAATAAAATAAAACAATTGCATTCCTAACCTTTCCTCTTCCTCCCCCCGCCCCCCGGGAAGCAAAACCTCCCACCCGCTTCAGGGCGCGTGCACGGTCGGGCGCGCGCGCGCAAGGAAGCCCCAGGCAGCCCGGAGAGGAGGAGGGGGGTGGGGGGTGGCCCGCAAACTTCAAAAGGTTGCGCGTTGCCATGGCTGCTGTCACTCCCGGGATTACCATGGCAACGGGGTGGAACCGGACGGGGGCGCTGGGGCGAGCCTGTTGGGGAAGTGGGGCGGCTTGCTGGCTTGCAAACCGCGGGGTGATCCGGCGGGCCTTTGCTTCGGGAGCCGCGGCCATGGCGGCCCTTAAGGTGAGTGCAAAAGAAAACCGAATAAAAACCCAACGCAAAGGGGCATTGCTGGTTGTGCAATTTTGCACGCCTATTTTTTGGAGGGGGGGTGGATTCTTGGTTTGCAAAGAGCTGGGTTGCAAAAAATAAAACAAAACCCCGTGCAATGACCTCCACAGTGCGTTAGAAAGCGCTCTCCTTTGCAAAGTCACCGTCGTGCAAAGGGGTCAGTGCAAAAGGACACTGTCAGTCGTGTCATTTGCACGCTTTGGGGGAGGGGGGGTCCGCCTACTGATGTGCCAACAGCTTGGCACCCCCGTGCAATGACCTTGAACTGGGCTTTGCAAGCCCCTTCCCTTGTTAAAGTCCCCCCCTTGCAAAGGAGCACGGCTAATGGTGTAATTTGCACGTTTTGGGGTTCTCCCCCCCCTCCTCATCTGACAACAGCTGGGTGCAAGGACACCCCCCCAAAAAAACAAGGGTGCTGATTGAGTGATAAATGACAGGAATGCCACACTTGGTTTGATTTGATGCAATGCTAGGTGGTTGCATAAATTGGGTTGCAAATCTTGCCATATGTTGGCTACTCGGCATAGCTAAGCCAGAATGTAGCTTCGTTCCTTTCTTTACAGATTAATATATAGAATGACTTATTCCATTCTCATGAACTAACATATTTCAAAATGTAACCTGTAATTTATATGCAGGCAGTCCTCAACAACAGTTCTTCTATTGAGCGAAGTTACAAACAGCACAAACAGATAAGAGACAGCCGAGCCCTTGGCTTCATAATATACAGGCTCAGAAGGGACCCTCTCTAGTTTCTCAGGCTGTAAAGGAGCCGGCTGTAATAGTATGTGAGAAAGACCTTGAGGGGTGGATGAAAAGATGCCAAGGGAAGGGTCAGATAAGAGACGGTTGAGCCCTCAGCTACATAATGGGTGGAGAAAGAGTTTCAGAAGAAACCCTCCCTAGTTTCTCAGGCTGTACAGGAGGGGGCTGTAATAGTATGTGAGAAAGACCTTGAGGGATGGATGAAAAGATGCCAAGGGAAGGGTCAGATAAGAGATGGTTGAGCCCTCAGCTACATATTGGGTGGAGAAAGAGGTTCAGAAGAGACCCTCCCTAGTTTCTCAGGCTGCAAAGGAGCCGGCTGTAATAGTATATGAGAAAGACCTTGAGGGATGGATGAAAAGATGACAAGGGAAGGGTCAGATAAGAGACGGTTGAGCCCTCAGCTACATAATGGGTGGAGAAAGAGTTTCAGAAGAAACCCTCCCTAGTTTCTCAGGCTGGAAAGGAGCTGGCTGTAATAGTATGTGAGAAAGATCTTGAGGGATGGATGAAAAGATGCCAAGGGAAGGATCAGTAAGAGACGGTTGAGCCCTGAACTACATAAATAGAGGAAGTGGTTCAGAAGGGACTCTCCCCTCAACTGTCTTGGGATGTAAAGGAAGGGAAGGAGAATCTAGATCTATGAAAAGAGTTCAGAGGGGTGCAGGTATGTGGGAAAGACCTTGAAAGACAGAGCAAAGAAACCCTACCCAGGAACAGTCAGATAAGAGACAGCTTAGCCCTCAGATGTATAACAGGCAGTGTCAGCATTCCAAATATCATCCAGAATTAAATCAGAGTTTAATTCACAATTTAATAAGAGAGACGTGTTGGTACACCTGTGGAAAACCCAAATCTGAAAGCTTCCTGGGTTTTCCACCCAGTTGAAAGTTCATGATCTTGTCCCCACACCCACAAGTCCATCACATGGTCCAATCTTCCACTGCCACGCTGGCATTTCCACCCATCTAGTTCTGGTCAGGTGCAGAGATGCGGAGACAAAGAATGACCTTGGGCTTCTAGAAAAGAGTGTTTTATTTTGACAACAACACATTCTGCTCCTTACTATTCCCCTTCCCAATTACCCCACTAATGAAATAGCATAGAAAAATAATATAGATCCTAAAAGGAATATGGCTGCAGGCCAAGAAACTCAGAAGGGGCCCTCCCTAGTTTCTCCGGCTGTAAAGGAGATGGCTGTAATACTATGTATGTAATTAGCGACCATTTAAAGTTACAACAGGACTGAAAAAAAGCTACTTATGACCATTTTTCACACTTGCAACCCATTGCAGCATCCCCGTGGTCACAACCCATACAAATTTACGACTGTTGCCATGTCCCGGGGTGACGTGATCCCCTTTTGCGATCTTCTGACAAGCAAAGTCGACGGGGAATAGCAATAGCAATAGCAGTTCGACTTATATACCGCTTCATAGGGCTTTCAGCCCTCTCTAAGCGGTTTACAGAGTCAGCATATCGCCTCCACAGTCTGGGTCATTTCACCCACCTTGGAAGGACGGAAGGCTGAGTCAACCTTGAGCCGGTGAGATTTGAACCGCCGAACTGCAGTTAGCAGTCAGCTGAAGTGGCCTGCAGTACTGCACTCTCACCACTGCGCCACCTCTGCGCCAGATTCGCTTAACAGCGGGGTTACCCACTTAACAACTGAAGGGATTTCCCTTGATTGCGGGGCCAGAAATATTGTAAAAGAGGGGGGTGGTAAAACTCCCTTAACAAACGTTTCGCTCAGCCACGTAAATTTGGGGGCTTCGGTTGTGGTCGTAAGTCCAGGACCAGCTGTAGAAAGGAAAAAGAGTATGAACGGAAGTTTATAACGACGGGGGGAATTCTGGGAATTGAAGTCGCGCTGTTTTCTTTTGACAGGTTGGAGACAAGCTGCCCAACGTGGAGGTTTACGAAGGAGACCCATCCAACAAAGTGAACATCTCCAGCCTCTTCAAGGGGAAAAAGGGGATTCTTTTTGGGGTGCCCGGTGCCTTCACCCCTGGCTGTTCCAAAGTAAGTAAGCATCTATTTTAGATTCCTCCGGAATTGAAAATTTGAAGTCGGAGGCAGTTCGGGGAGCACTGTAAAACTTGAAAACAAAGTTTACACGAGGACTATCTATAATTTATTTTTTGTTTTTTTGTCTCCAATGATAGACACATCTACCTGGGTACGTGGAGAAAGCAGGACAGCTGAAGGGGAAAGGCGTGGAGATCATTGCTTGCTTGGCCGTTAACGATATCTTTGTGATGAACGAATGGGCGAAGGCTCACCAAGCTGAAGGAAAGGTAAAAAAAAAAAGAAATTGGGGGTGGGTGGGTAGGATAGGAGATTCCCCACCCCACACCCCTGTTTAATTTTTCCAAGCCACAAAAGCATGTACATCAAATGATTCTCAACCTTGGGAATTTTAAGAGGTGCGGACTTCAACTCCCAGAATTCCCCAGCTGAGAATTCTGGGAGTTTTGCAGCCAGCATGCTGGGGAATTCCGGGAGTTGAAGTCCACCATCTTAAAGCATGCTGGCTGGGGGATTCTGGGAGCTGAAGTCCACCATCTTAAAGCATGCTAGCTGGGAGATTCTGGGAGTTGAAGTCCACAGATTTTAAAGCATGCCGGCTGGGGGATTCTGGGAGTTGAAGTCCACCATCTTAAAGCATAATGGCTGAGGAATTCTGGGAGTAGAAGTCCACCACCTTAAAGCATGCTGGCTGGGGGATTCTGGGAGTTGATGTCCACCCATCTTCAAGTTGCCCTGTTTGAGCCACCCCTTGTTTTGAAGATGTGAGTAACAGCAGGGAAGATCTAGGGAGCCTGAAAATGGAAATACTTGTCAACCAGATCCATTTCATTTTGCTCTTTGCGAGATTATGCAAGATTCCTTTTGCTCCTCAGGTTTATATAACCGAATATGATTCATAATTCATCGGGCGGTCGCCAGATGTCACAGATGGGAAGTTTCAGAGAAACACTCTCTTGGCAACTTGGTTGATATCAACCTTCCCACCCACCACCTACTTTCTCTTTTCGTTCTCTTTATGTACACATTCTGGAATTTATTTGCAGCGAGATTTATTTCCTTCCTTCAGAGTAGAAACCCGACAGAAGTCTGCAAAAAATGCTGCCAAATTATAATTCTTCATGTGCCAGAAAGGGAGAAAAATATGTTTTTCTCCCCTATTGGCTTGATGTTTTTCAGAGATATCGGTTGTAACTGTCTTAATTTTCTGCCGACACCTTCATTGTTGTTGTTAGTTGCGAAGTCGTGTCCCCCTCATCGCAATCCCGTGGACAACGTTCCTCCAGGCCCTCCTATCTTCTACCATCCTCTGGAGTTCATTCAAGCTCAGGTCGACTGCTTCGGTGACTCCATCCAGCCACCTCCTTCTCTGCTGTCCTCTTCTTCTTCTTTTGCCCTCCATCGTTCCCAGCATGAGGCTCTTCTCCAGGGAGTCCTTCTTCCTTCTCATCAGGTGGCCAAAGTCTTTGAGTCTCCTCTTCAGGATCTGGCCTTCTAAAGAGCAGCCAGGGTGGATCTCCTCTAGGACTGACCGGTTGGATGGCCTTGCAGTCCAAGGGACTTGCAGGAGATAGATAGATAGATAGATAGATAGATAGATAGATAGATAGATAGATAGATAGATAGATAGATAGATAGATAGATAGATAGATAGATAGATGATAGATAGATAGATAGATAGATAGATAGATAGATAGATAGATAGATAGATAGATAGATAGATAGATAGATAGATAGATAGATAGATAGATAGATAGATAGATAGATCGATCGATCGATCGATCGATAGATAGATAATGATATAGGTAGGTAGATAGGTAAGTTGATAGATAGGTAGGCAGTCAGTCAGACAGATAGATAGAAGTCCCCTTCTTCTTTTGCCCTCCATCGTTCCCAGCATGAGGCTCTTCTCCAGGAGTCCTTCTTCCTTCTCATCAGGTGGCCAAAGTCTTTGAGTTTCCTCTTCAGGATATGACCTTCTAAAGAGCAGTCAGGGTGTATCTCCTCTAGGACCGATCGGTTGGATGGCCTTGCAGTCCAAGGGACTCGCAGGAGTCTTCTCCAGCGCCAGAGTTCAAAGGCCTCCATTTTTTGGCCCTCAGCCTTCCTTGTGGTCCAACCTTCACAGCCCTCCGTTGCAACTGGGGAAACCAGAGCCTTGACTATCTAGATTCTCCTTCCCTTCCTTTACATCCCAAGACAGTCTAGGGAGGGTCCCTTCAAAACTTTATCTATTATGTAGCTGAGGGCTCAATCATCTCTTATCCCTTCCCTTGGCACCTTTTCATCCATCCCTCAAGGTCTTTCTCACATACTATTACAGCCATCTCCTTTACAGCCTGAGAAACTAGGAAGGGTCCCTTCTGAGCCCGTCTATTATACAGCCAAGGGGTCGGCTGTCACTTATCTATCTGTGTGTTCCCTCAACAGCATCTCTTCTACTCTGTCTCCCAAGGTCTTCCTCTACGGCCTGAGAAACCAGGGAGGGTCCTTCTGAACTCTTTCCCCTCCCTCCCCATTATCCATTTGAGGGCTCAGCTGTCTCTTTATCTGACCTTCCCTTTGGCAGTGAGAGTTTCTTCACCCAGTTTTCCCCCAGGTCCATAACCACACGGAGCCAGGTTGGTTCTGCGGCTTTTGAAGGAACAGGCTTTCTCAAAAAATGCCCATCCGACTTGTATCAGATGAAGCCTGTCAAATTGAACTCCGTCGACGATGCCACAGCCGATGCCAAGCTGGGGAGAAGAACTAAGAAGAAGAACTAATAAATAACAGTTTCTGCCAAAACATCCGATTGGATGGCTTGGAGGCAGAAGCTTTTAACGTTGTTGGGTTATTTTGCTTTTCAGTAACACCCGGTAAATCTGAAGTCCTGTCAGAAGGGGGCAGCTATGAGTCAAGTATTTTCCTGTTTTCACCTCCTACACACTCACACACACACAGAGGGAGAGAGAGAGAGTAGGATAGGATAGGATAGGATAGGATAGGATAGATAGATAGATGATAGATAGATAGATAGATAGATAGATAGATAGATAGATAGATAGATAGATAGATAGATAGATGATAGATAGATAATTATATAGGTAGGTATATAGGTATGTTGATACATAGGTAGGCAGTCAGTCAGACAGATAGATAGAAGAAGTCCCCTTCTTCTTCTTTTGCCCTCCATCGTTCCCAGCATGAGGCTCTTCTCCAGGGAGTCCTTCTTCCTTCTCATCAGGTGGAACAAAGTCTTTGAGTTTCCTCTTCAGGATCTGGCCTTCTAAAGAGCAGCCAGGGTGGATCTCCTCTAGGACCAACCGGTTGGATGGCCTTGCAGTCCAAGGGACTCAATGCAGGAGTCTTCTCCAGCACCAGTTCAAAGGCCTCCATTCTTTGGCTCTTAGCCTTCCTTGTGGTCCAATAGATAGATAGATAGATAGATAGATAGATAGATAGATAGATAGATAGATAGATAGATAGATAGATAGATAGATAGATAGATAGATAGATAGATGATAGATAGATAGATAGATAGATAGATAGATAGATAGATAGATGATAGATAGTTGATAGATAGATGATAGATTGATAGATAGATGATAGATAGATAGATAGATAGATAGATAGATAGATAGATAGATAGATAGATAGATAGATAGATAGATAGATAGATAGATGATAGATGGATGGATGGATGGATGGATGGATGATAGGTAGGTAGGTAGGTAGGTAGATGATAGATAGATAGATAGATAGATAGATAGATAGATAGATAGATAGATAGATAGATGATAGGATGGATGGATGGATGGATGGATGGATAGATGATAGATAGATAGATAGATAATAGATAGAATAGATAAATAGAATAGAGAAATAGAATAGAAATGAATAGAATAGAGAAATAGAATAGAATAAGTAGATAATAAAATGGATGATAGAAAGAATAGAACAGAATAGAATAGGAGTAACAGAGTTGGAAGGGACCTTGGAGGTCTTCTAGTCCAGACCCCTGCCCAAGAAGGAAACCCTACACCACTTCGGACAAATGCCTATCCAACATCCTCTTAAAAACTTCCAGTGTTGGAGCATTCACAACTTCCGGCGGCAACTTCTGTTCCACTGGTTCACTGTTCCCCACCATTCCAGTCAGAGCTGAAGAAGCTTCTCGCATGAGAAGCGAAACGTCTTCGAAGGAAAACAAACGAAGTCCAGTTTTTCTGCAGACCTCCCAAAAACGTTTTTCCCCCCCAAAAAGGCATGAATAGCCTTGGGGGGGGGGGGCTTGCAGAGTGCTCCTGGGGGTGGGGGAGCCAAAAATGAGCCAAAAACAGCTCATTTTTTGCAAAAACAGGTCCATTTTTTGTCAAAAGCTTTATGGAGGCTTATAGAGTGCTGCTGGGGGCTGGGGGGGCAAAAAAGGCCCATTTTTTGCTCATTTCTGCCCTCCCCAGCCCCCAGGAGCTCTCTGAAAGCCCCCATAAGGGTGTGCACAGCCATTTTGGTGAAGGGGCGGGGCTTTGGGAGGCAAAAAAATGCTGTATTCGGTGTATAAGACACCCCCCGAGTTTCGGCTTCTTTTTTGGAGGACAAAAGGTGCGTCTTATACTCCGGAAAATACGGTAAATGGCCTCTTTGACACACCTTCTAAACCAGCCAGTCTTCTCTTGTTGCCTCTTAATGCAAAGAATGTGAGTTAATGAGCCAAGAGCGTTGGGCAGAGGCCAAACCCTGGGAGAAAAGAGATTTTTATGGATAATTGGGGCAGCTTTTGTAAGCTGCTTGCTTGCCGCTCCAGAGGGAGTTTCCCGGAACACCTTTCTGCAACTGAACCTCAGTGGTTTCTCTGCCCGCCCATCCCAGGGGCAAAATAATTTGATTTTCGAATTCCTGCATGGTTTGTAGTTTGCCCCTGAGCTACCACAACCGGTGTGGGAAACTTGCCCGGTGTGCCATAATCATGCCGAGACAAACGGATTGGGGTGTTTCCTTTCTTTTCTGTTTTTTTTTTACATTTAAAGCTTTTCCTGCAAATAATTTGACAGGTTTTTTTTTTTTCTTCACCCGGAAGAGAAAGCTAAGTGGCTAAACCAGGGGGCAGCAACCTGCGGCTCTGGAGCTGCATGTGGCTCTTTCATCCCTCTGCTGTGGCTCCCTATTGCCAGTCGGCTCCACAATTGATAGGGCTTTCGGTTAGGATAGTGTTCTGCTCGTCCCACACCAACACACACTCCGAGCCAAAGATAAGTTACGGCATTTAATTAACAGACAAATAGGTCCTTAGCAGCAAACCGGCACAGACAAGCTTGGGCAGCAATCCAGCACAGATAAGGCGTGGCAGCAATCCAGTCTGCTAAGCTCACAAAAATGTTCTCCGACATTCGTTCCTGTGTTGACTTCTGCAAGAGGGGCGTGTGCACAAGCAGTCTTTTTATAGTCTGGAGAGGAGCCTAATGACCACCAGCTGAGTGCAATTACCTCCTGTAACTCTGCAACTGTTCCTGACGCCTATTAGCTCTTCGGTGCCGGGCATCCAGGAACGACTCACTGCTGGCGTCCGGCTCACTCTCCCTTGTCTCCTCCCCACTGGTCCAAGACTCAGGCGCCTCCTGGTGGCCAACCAGCCTCTCTGCTCCCTGTCAAGGGTCCTCCACATCCTCCAGAGCCGACTCATAGGGCCCTTCACTGTCGGAGTCTGGTGGCAGCTCCTACGGCTCCTGCTGGGCCACAACAGACAGGTAGAGAAAAAAGGATGCCATGCTAGGAAGAGACTCTATGGTGGGGGAACCAGAATTCTGGTCAGCAGAGGAAAAAGGACGCCGTGCTAGGTGGAGAGACTATGGTGAGGGAACTGGACTTCCGTCCGGCTCCAGAATTGAACTGAGGGCTTCCGGTTAGGACCTTTGTGACTCTTTTGAGTGTTTAAGGTTGCCGACACCTGGGCTAAACCATGGTTGGTGGAAAGGTTAAGAATTGCTCCATATTCTGATTTTTAATTTGGGGTTTCCTTTCTTTTCTTCACAGGTGCGGATGCTGGCTGATCCAACGGGGGCTTTTGGGAAGGTACGGGAATACCTGGCGAGGTGTGGGGGTTCGGGCTCTGGACTATGACAGGGGAGACCCAGGGTGCTTGGATTATGGACTTTGGACCGGCCCAAATTCCCCCAGCTGGCTTTCATGCCTAAGGCAGGACTAGAACTCACTGTCTCCTGGTGATTGGCCCAAAGTCAACTGATTGGCTTTCATGCCTAAGGCGGGACTAGAACTCACTGTCTCCTGGTGATTGGCCCAAAGTCAACTGATTGGCTTTCATGCCTAAGGCGGGACTAGAACTCGCCGTCTCCTGGTGATTGGCCCAAAGTCCCCCAGCTGGCTTTCATGCCTAAGGCGGGACTAGAACTCACTGTCTCCTGGTGATTGGCCCAAAGTCCCCCAGCTGGCTTTCATGCCTAAGGCGGGACTAGAACTCGCCGTCTCCTGGTGATTGGCCCAAAGTCCCCCAGCTGGCTTTCATTCCTAAAACAGAATTAGAACTGCTTTCCTGCTTTCAAGTCTGGTGCTTTAACCACTAGATCAAGCTGTCCCAAATCTCCCAGACGTTGAAGGTCAACCCCAATTTTGCTTTTCCCCCACAGGCCACAAACCTTCTCCTTGACAAGGACTCTCTCCGGCAATTGTTTGGGACAAACCGATCCAAAAGGTTTGAGAGCCAGAAATTGCATTTTGTTTCTGCATGCGTGTTTATGTATGTGTGTCTCTGTGCATGCGTGTGACACCTTCCCTTTCAAAACCTTTACAGACATCCTTTGACCTACAACCACAATCACCATCATCTTTTTTTTTAAAGACCCCGTAATCCCTTTGGCAGGGGGGTGTAACAAAATGGAGATTAGTGTTTCCTGGCCAGATGCCTTTCCTGTCACCCGAGCGGAGTTTTTTTTTCCCCCCCAGCAGATATATTCTCCTTGTGCCTGGAGAGAGAAATATCTGCCTCTACCTAGGATCGAATTCACAGCCTCCTGATTGTGAGGCGAGCGCTCCCCCCCTCTAAGCCACCGCACCACTCTCTGCAACCACAACGGAGCCCCCAAATTTCTGTTTGCTAAGTGAGGTGGTTGTTCAGCGAGTTTTCTCCCCCTTTACGACCTTTCTTGCTGGGTTGGTTAAGTCAGGGGTCAGCAAACTGCGGCTCTGGAGCCGCATGTGGCTCTTTCCTCCCTCTGCTGCGGCTCCGTCACCGGTCGGCGCCACAATTTTGACAGGAGCTTCCAGTGGGGAGGGGGAGGGAGAAGCACAGTGCGCCAGCAAGAGGAGACTCTATGGCAAGGGGAGGGTTTTCCAGTTGTCTCCACAATTGATAGGGCTTTCGGTTAGGACAGGTAGAGGAAAAAGTACGCCGCGCTAGGAGGAGACTCTGTGGTAGGGGAACTGAACTTCCGGTGCAGCTCCCGAATTGAATGGGGGGGCTTCCAGTTAGGACCTTTGTGGCTCCCGTGTTTTTTTTTCTGTGGGAAAGGGGTCCAAATGGCTCTTTTGAGTGTTTTAAGTTTGCCGACCCCTGGGTTAAGTGAACCACTGCAGCTGTTCAGTTAGCAACATGGTTGCTAAGCGAATCAGGCTTCCGGCTATATATATATATATATATATCGCGTGACTCTGAGGAGGCCACAATGGTTGTAAGTGTGAAAATGGTCGTAAGTCACTTTTTCCCGTTCTGTTGTAACTTCGAATAGCCACTGAACAAACGGTTGCGCGTCAAGGACTACCTGTATTATTATTATTTTTTTAAAAACTAGCCATCGACGGACACATAGAGGTAAACCACGTTTACACGCCCTTCAAAAGAATCAGTTAAAAAAGCTATTACTACAAAGCCTGGCTCAACCTTCTCAGCTCTAGCTTGATTGCCTCCTGTACCCTCTCAATCCAGAAATCTTTATCTTTCCCGCCAATTATTCCTCCCTCTCAGTTTCGCCTTCTTTCCGCTCCTTTTTTTTCAGGTTCTCCATGGTGGTGGAGGACAGTATCGTGAAGTCCCTCAACGTGGAAGAGGACGGGACGGGGCTGACCTGCAGCCTGGCCAGCAACATCGTCTCCCAGCTGTGAGGCCCAGAGGCCCATGGCTGATCTGGAGCCCGTCCTACACCACCCAGGTGGATGGTCCTTGAGGTGTTTTGAAATTGGCTCAGGATGGCGCCCAGGAGATGGGAGCTGTGTTTGTGTTTACCTGATGACGGAATCCTTGATTGCTTTCTGAGCTTGGTTTCCTTGCAGACGTTTAACGACCCAACTAGGTAACATCATCAGTGCTGGAAGGAGTGTGGGGGTTTGCTCTCCGTTTATATACTTGTGGCTTGTCTTGTGTTATTTTCTCCTTGATTAGATTGTTCATTTGATTGTCGGATTTGATAGTGGCAAGCTCCTTTATATAAAAAGAGCAAAGCCCACACTCCCTCGTAGCCCTGATGATGTTACCTAGTGTGGTTATGAAAAGTCTGCAAGAAAACCCACCAAGCTTAGAGAGCACCAAGGACTCCGCAGTTTAACCCCGAGCTGGAAATAGTCTCCTTCTGTTGGTTTACGTAATTCCTTTAGCTTCTTCTTTGTTCCTCTTGATAGCAAATAAATCATCTGGCAAAAAAAATTGAGGTCTCAAGTCTGTTTTTTGGGGGGGTTACTTTTTATTTTACAAAAATCTAACCACTCTCCCATCTGAGAGAGAAGAAGAAAAAAAACTTCCGTCCTTCACTGGTCTGTTAGATCAGCGGGCACCAAACTGGGTCGGCAAGAAAATTTTGGTGGTCCGCAGAAAAATTATTCGCCTTTTTTATATTGCACTCAATCAAAGGTCCTCAAATTACGGCCCCTGGGCTGGATACGTGCAATGAACGCTTGTGTTGCTGCAGAGAGTCTCCCCCTTCGGGGTCTTTTTGTGGGGGTCGGAGGGGGGGGTATACATTCTGACTTGGGGTCTGTTCAGTCTCCTGGTGTGGGACCCAAGCAGGAGACCCTCCACCATTTCTGACAGAGGGCAGTCCAATCTCTTCTTGAAAGTCTCCAGGGATGAAGCTCCCACAACTTCTGAAGGCAACTTCTGTTCCATGGGTTGATTGCTCTCACTGTCAGGAAATTCCTCCTTATTTCCAGGTTGAATCTCTCCTTGGTCAGTTTCCATCCATTGTTCCTTGTCTGGCCTTTGGGTGCTTTGGAGAATAGCTTGACCCTCTTCCTCCTCTCTGGGGCAGCCCCTCAAATATTGGAAGATTTCTATCCTGTCTCCCCTGGTCCTTCTCACTAGACTAGCCAGGCCCAGTTCCTGCAACTGTTCTTCGTATGTTTTAGCCTCCAAGCCTTTGATCATCTTAGATTCAGATTCACAGAGATGGACGGGACATTGGAGGTCATCTAGTCTAACCCCCCACAAGCAGGAGACCCTCCACCATTTCTGACAGAGGGCAGTCCAGTCTCTTCTTGAAAGCTTTCAGGGTTGAAACTCCCACAACATCTGAAGGCAACTTCTTTTCCATGGGTTGATTGATCTCCCTGTCAGGAAATTCTTATTTCCAGGTTGAATCTCCTTGGTCAGTTCCCATCCATACTTCCTTCTGTGGTCTTCAGGTGCTTTGGAGAATAGCTTGACCCCTTCCTCCTATCTGGGGCAGCCCCTCAAATATTGGAAATTTCTATCCTGTCTCCCATGGTCCTTCTCTTCCCTAGACTAGCCAGGCCCAGTTCCTGCAACCATTAAATGTAACGTTCCCGTGGTTCGCCCATGAGGCCAATGTTGAGAAAAGACAGGAGACAGCCTTTCTCGGGATGGAGTGACCCAGATTGGGGGTCTGAGAGCCCCTTTTATTGAGATAGGACAAAGGCAGGAGGAGCAATAGCATGTGAATAAAAACAGCCTGTAAAAGTACAATTTCTAATCTACTGCTCAGTCTATATATGGTCAAATCCTGGACGTCAATGGTAGGGCACATCTCAGAATGTTATGTTATGCACTATCAGGATGTTATGGCGTTCTAGGAGTTTGTTTTCTCCTGTGTGGTTCAGCGTGACTCTGCAAGCCCTAGTATGAACTGGGCCATGGGGGACACACACCTACACAAGGAACTATATTACAACAATTAATCATATGTTTTAGCCTCCAGTCCCCTCATCATCCTGGTTGCTCTTCTCTGCACTCTTTCTAGAGTCTCAACATCTTTTTTTTAATAACGTCGTGACCAAAAATGGATGTTTCAAATCTTCCCAGGATGCACCCATGTATTTGGTCCATTTCTTAAGGTTTATTTTAGTGGAAAGCCAAACTAAATCAATAAAACGCCTTCCTGACAAGACAGGATGACACCGTTCGAAGAGGTGACGGGGAAAATTTCCTGTGGAGGTTCTCGGGTGCGTCGTGACCGCAATTGCTGTCTTTTTTTTCCAGCAGCGGGTCAAGAAAATCGCAGCCCGGCCTCCGAAAACTATTTCTGGCAAGTTCTCTTCGATGCCGTGGCTCATCGGAATTAAAAAAAAAACATAGAGGAGTCCTGCAGAAGATTCAACAGGCTGGGTTTCATTTTGAGGGACTTCCTGTCTACTGCGTTGGGAAAGATGAAAACCACGAAGGGTGCAATTTAGAACTTTGAAGCAATCCAGCTTCCTCCTTAACTTGTTCCTCTCCACCCCCCCCACCTCCAAAACACACACCAAACCACCCCAGATTACGGAAGGAAGTCTTAAAACACCCCCAACGTTGCATGTTGTGCGTAAACGGCAGACTTACCTTCCAGGAGCGTTGGATGGAGAAGACGACGTCGCGTCAAGCCACGCCATGGATGAAGATGGGCTTGAAGCGATGGAGGAATTCGTATCCGGGCCCTTGGTCACCTGGGTGAGCCTCGCTTGGCGGGGGGTTGGGGGTGGAGGAAGTATTCAGGGAGGGTTGGACTTGTGGTGGGCTGTCCAGAGAAAAAGAGAGAGAGAACTTGGTAGGACTTCATCTAAACCAACTTCTCCCTATCTTATCAACTTGAAGATTGGGTGGACTTCAACTCCCAGAATTCCCCAGCCAGCCTGCTTGAAGATGGGTGGACATCCATCTCCCAGGATCTTGTCAAGATGGCCGGGGAATTCTGGGAGTTGAAGTCCACCCGTCTTCAAGTTGACAAAGGTGGAGAAACGTTGACCTAAACTCTTCAGCTTGAACTTGGCTAATGACATATTCAACTAGGTCCATGTCAAACAAGCTTGATTGATGGGAGCTGATTTTGGATTCGGGTCTGGGGGCAAAGGAGTTTTGGAGGTCTGGAGTCCCGTCAAGCTTGGGCAACCCACTTTCCTGTCTTGGGACCCTCACCCTAATCTCCCTTCCCTCTTTCCCTGACCAAATGTTGACTTTCCACCTTACAAGAGACCACAGTGACAGACTAAACCTTAACTAGGTTTATGTTTGTTTCCAAACATCTAGACTCCAAACAGATCAAAAGAGTGTGGAGGATGGGGCCTTGAGTCCTGAAAGATGAGACGCTTGTGTTAACATTTGTTTCGTAAATAAACGAACACTTGTGTCCAACTTGCCAAGATAATAAGCTGCTTTTTAATGGATGGGCCAATCCTAGGTGGGTTTTTTAAATGATATCTGCTAACCATATTCTCTTTAATTAAAAATTCTCTTCATTGTGGGTTGAGTTGTGTCTTTTTTAAAAATGAATAATTTTAATAAATTTTACAAATATTTCCCCTTCCCTTCCTCTGCCCCAACCCTGCCCCCCCCTCCAACCTCCCAGAGCAAAATACAGGGTATAAACATTTAACAATCATAGACTAACATAAGCTAACTAACTATAACATCCTACCTCCCTCTTGTACTTTAACTCCCCTTTTATTAAGCTAACTTTAGATAAATGGCAACATTCCTTGTTCATCCATTCATAAGCTAATTGAAATTTCTTAGTCCGATATTTATTTTGAATGTAGTCAATCCATCTTCTCCATTCTAGCTTGCATTTCTCATCTGAATGGTCCTTCAAATATGCTGAGATTTTGGCCATCTCTGCTAAGTTTACTACTTTTAACGTCCATTCTTGAATAGTAGCAATTCTTCCTTCTTCCAGTACTGCGCCACCAACAATCTTGCTGCCGTTGTTAAGTTCAGAAATCAAATTAGTCTCTATAACTGTACAGTCTGTAATTATACCTAGCAAGAACAGCTGGGGAGTGAACTTTATCGTCTTTTTAAGAATATTTTGAATAATCCACCATATGAGTTGTGTCTTTTCAGGGTCAGAATTCCTTCATTTATGTTTCAGATCTGCTTGTTTCTTGTTCCATTTAGAATAGTCCCATAGTACTTAAGTGATCATCCATTTACAACCCCAACAATGGAATAGAAAAATAGATAAATAAATAAACAATGAAATCTATATATTTTTTTAAAAAACGGCTGGGTGTGGGTGCGTGCGTGTATACCAGCATAACCCTGGAATCCCTTCGAGCAATTTCAACCAAACTTGGTGCACAGATGACTTAACCTCTGGAAACAAATACTGCGGGGGTAAGACACGCCTAACACACGGGTGTTTGTTCTGCTAAGATGCAGCCTGTTGTGCCTTAAAATGGCTTCTACCGTACTGCTGTAAAATTACTTCTACTGTACAGCGCAGTGGAGTTGCCATGGTAACTTCATAGTACTCCACAAGGGGGAGTACCCTCTGGTAAGGGGGAAAATCCAACATTAGAAATTACATTTGGTCCAGACATTTCCCCCCTATAAATAAATACCTGGGCAATGCTGAGTTATCGGCTGGCAATGAATAGAATAGAACAGAATAGAATAGAATAGAATAGGGAAGGAAAGGAAAGAATAGAATAGAAAAGGATAGGAAAGAATAGAATAGAAAAGGGTAGGAAAGAATAGAATAGAATAGAATAGAATAGAATAGAAAAGGATAGGAAAGGATAGGAAAGGATAGGAAAGGAAAGGAAGGAAGGAAGGAAGGAAGGAAGGAAGGAAGGAAGGAAGGAAGGAAGGAAGGAAGGGATAGGAAAGGATAGGAAAAGAAAGGATAGGAAAGGAAGGAAGGAAGGAAGGAAGGAAGGATAGGATAGGATAGGATAGGAAAAGAAAGGAAAGGATAGGAAAGGAAAGAATAGAATAGAATAATAAAATAAATTAAATTAAATAAATAAATAAAATAAAATAATGACAAAATAATAATAAAATAAAATAAAATAAAATAAAATAAAATAAATAATAATAATAAAATAAAACAATACAAGAAATCCTAGATCCTTTTAAAGGTGGTTGACTCTGTGCAGCCACTTCTCCAGGCGGCTTAAACAGTTGAAGGCTTTGAGGTGTTGATGGGCAAACTCAGGAACTCATCAAAGGTCCACTTAGGGCCACAATGTTCTGCGAGGCGGTCGTAAAGTGAGCCACCCAGCCCAGACTTCCAGGTGCTTCGGATCATCCCTTGATGTCTGTCTCTCTTGGCCCAACAGATGCAGACGCTGGAGACTCTGGTGGGCAGGAGCCCCGACCAGCCTCCCCAGGGAGAGGAAGAGGCCAGCGAATATTTCCGAAAACTGGTTAATGGAGACTTCCTGCAACAGGTTATGCAAATGATGTGAGTCAGGCTTTTTTGTCGGCTTAACACACAACACAACAGCAGCAAATCCTGGTCTGTGTGTGTGTTTGTGCGGTTGAACCCTGGTAGTTTCAGGATCAGGGCAAGCATAGGAAAGAAATGGCTCAGAGTTCTCAACCGTTTCCGTCCCTTGTGCAGAATTTCCATGGCAAAAAGGAAAAAAAATATAACACAATTGAAAGAAATCACACAGAGATCCACAATTCTCTTTTTTTAAAAAGACCGAACAAAACCAGATATTTTCCCTACTTGGAAAAGACGATAAAGGGTACTAGGGAGTGGCCAGGAGGGGTGGTGAAAATGGTCTTTTTTATTTTAAAAGTAAAAATAAAAATTAGAAAAGCATCTTTGGAGGCTGGCTGGTTGCAGGGTGCACCCAGTTCGCCCTTTCGGTCTTTTAAGGCATTTGCAGAAATTGTGGCTTTTCTTCAGAACTGGCAAGTTTGTTTGTTATAACGCCCAGTAGAAAAAATAGCCTCATTCAAGGTGGGCAATTCACAGATTTTTAGCAATTTAGAGAGCAATTTGCAGATTTTTTTTTCCCCCTTCCATTTCGAAGAGAGAACACAAATGTCTACATTGAATTTGTGACATGCTGGCTGGGGGATTCTGGGGAGTTGAAGCCCACCCTTCTTAAAGCATGCTTGCTGGGGGATTCTGGGAGTTGAAGTCCATCCACCTTCACACATACTAGCTGGGGAACTGGGCGTTCAAATCCACCTATCTTCAAGCATGCTGGCTAGGGGATTGTGGGAGTTGAAGTCCATTCATCTTCAAGCATGTTGGCTGGAGGATTCTGGGAATTGAAGTCCACCCATCTAAATTCATGCTGGTGGGGGATTCTGGGAGTTGAAGTCCACCCATCTTCAAACATGCTGGCTGGGGGATTGTGGGAATTGAAGTCCACCCATCTAAATTCATGCTGGTGGGGGATTCTGGGAGTTGAAGTCCATTCATCTTCAAGCATGCTGGCTGGAGGATTCTGGGAATTGAAGTCCACCCATCTAAATTCATGCTGGCTGGGGGATTCTGGGAGTTGAAGTCCACCCATCTTAAAGCATGCTGACTGGGGGATTCTGGGAGTTGAAGTCCACCCATCTTCAAACATGCTGGCTGGGGGATTCTGGGAGTTGAAGTCCACCCATCTTAAAGCATGCTGACTGGGGGATTCTGGGAGTTGAAGTCCACCCATCTTCAAACATGCTGGCTGGGGGATTGTGGGAATTGAAGTCTATCCATCTTCAAGCAAGCTGGCTGGGGGATTCTGGGAGTTGAAGTCCACCCATCTTTAATCGTCCATTATGCCTTCTCTAGCGACCTGATTCCTAGAGGACCTCCATCTGCTTGGGAGAAATGACAACAGAGAGGAAGAGAGATTGCAGGCGCTTCAATAGTCCTCCAAAGGCTGCAGAATTTCTACAGGGTGAGTCGAACTGGGGGGGGGTGTCTTAGGATCTGGCACCACAGCTGGAAGGATCGAGTTTAGAAGGAAAGCGATGGAAGGGATCTCTCGGGATCGACTTGATTACCCCTTCAGGTCCCACGATAATATGTTTCCACAGTACAAATAACATTTGCCTAAGCTTCGGGGTGAAGGGACTGTTTTTATGGGGTTTTCCCCCCCCCATGGGGTTGCTTGCAGGGAGTCCTCGATTTACGACCCACAACTGAGTCCCAGATTCTTGTTGCTAGGCGAGACAGTTGTTAAAGGAGTTTTGTTGCCCCATCGTACGACCTTCCTTGCCACGGTTCGTAAGGGAATCACGGCAGATGATAAGTTAGCCCCCTGGTTGTTAAGGGAATCAGGCTTCCCCCCCCCCCCTTGAGTTGGTGGGTTGCAAAAGGAGATCATGTGACCCTGGGAGGCTGCAACCGTCATAAGTATGAGCCAGTGGCCAAGAGTCTGAATTTCGATCACGTGATCATGGGGATGCCCGGGGGGAGGGGGAAATCTTTCCCCGTTTTTCATGGGGAAAATGGTCATAACTTCTTTTTTTTTCTCATGACGGTTATAATTTTGAACAGTCGTTAAATGGATGCCTTAGGATTATCTGTATTTTGCTTGTTCTTTTCTTTTTTCTTTTAATCCCAGGATGAGCTCCACCAGGTGATCCTTTCTTCACCTCCAAATCTCTATGTTATGGTCAGAGAACCTTTCACAGGTAATGGTAGCTGGGAAACTCTGGGGAGGAATTTAGGCGGGGAGAGATAGTCAGATGGAGAGATGTTGTGCTTCCCTTTCTTGAAAAACTCACAAGCCACACATCCCTCGGCCTGGTTTTACGGGCTGCCAGTCTGAGGAGACCTCTTTCCAACTCTTAGCAGAGCGGGAAGGGACCTTGGAGGTCTTCTAGTGCAACCCCTTGCTCAAAAGACAGAATAACAGAGCTGGAAGGGACCTTGGAGGTCTTCTAGTCCAACCCCCTGCTCAGAAGACAGAATAACAGAGCTGGAAGGGACCTTGGAGGTCATCTAGTCCAACTCCCTGCTCAGAAGATAGAATAACAGCTGGAAGGGACCTTGGAGGTCTTCTAGTCCAACCCTCTGCTCAGAAGACAGAATAACAGAGTTGGAAGGGACCTTGGAGGTCTTCTAGTCCAACCCCCTGCTCAGAAGACAGAATAACAGAGCGGGAAGGGACCTTGGAGGTCTTCTAGTCCAACCCCCTGCTCAGAAGACAGAATAACAGAGCTGGAAGGGACCTTGGAGGTCTTCTAGTCCAATCCCCTGGTTAGAAGATAGAATCAGAGGGTTGGAAGGGACTTTGGAGGTCTTCTAGTTCAACCCCCTGCTCAGAAGACAGAATAACAGGATTGGAAAGGGACCTTGGAGGTCTTCTAGTCCAGCCTCCTGCTCAGAAGATAGAATAACAGCTGGAAGGGACCTTGGAGGTCTTCTAGTCCAACCCCCTGCTCAAACAGGAGACCCTACACCTTTCTGGACAAATGGCTGTCCAATCTCTTCTTGAAAACCTCCAATATTGGAGCACCCACAGCTTCTGGTGGCAAGTCGTTCCCCTGCTTAATTGTTCCCGCTGCCGGGAAATTCCTCCTTAGTTCTAAGTTGCTTCTCTCCGTGATTAGTTTCCACCCATTGCTTCTTGTCCTGCCTTCGGGTGCTTTGGAAAATAGGCTGACCCCCCCCCACACACTCACAGGTCTCCTTTTCATTAAAATCTGGGCTGCAAAACCCATTTTGCTGGGTGTGGGGAAATGGTAGCAATTTGAAGAGAAAAGGAGGGAGGGGAAAAAAAGATATATTCGCAACGAGGGTTTTAATCTTGGTTTTCCCGATTCAGCGCAGGCCGTCCAGGAGATGAAGAAATTGGTGCAGCTCTTGCTAGGAAGTGCCGTTCAGGTGAGTTGTGACTAACCAAGGGTGGGTTTCAAATTTTTTTTGAACCTACTCTGTGGGTGTGGCCTCCTTTGTGGGAGTGGCTTGCCGGCCATATGTTTTCTCTCTCTCTCTCTCTCTTTCCTTCCTTTTGTCTCTCTGTCCCTTTTTCCTTTTTTTTCTTTCATCTCTCTCTCACACTTTTTCTTTCTTTTTTATTTATTTATTTCTTCTTTTCTTTCTCTCTCTCTCTCTCTCTTTCCTTCCTTTTGTCTCTCTGTCCCTTTTTCCTTTTTTTCTTTCATCTCTCTCTCACTTTTTCTTTCTTTTTTTCTTTCTTCCTTTCTTTCTCTTTCTGTGTGTGTGTGTGTGTCAGTGGTGGGTTTCAAAAAATTGTTTTAAACTTTATTTCCCTGCAATCAAGCATAAGGACTTTCTCCTACCCAGTTCCAGATTCCTAGATAATCTCATGAAACAAGGTTCTTGCATTTTGCTTCTAGATCTGTAGATGCGTAGCTGGTTATTATTATTACACAATTGTATCACAGCGGCCAGTTGTTTCGCCGGATTATTATTATTATTATTATTATTATTATTATTATTATTATTATTATTATTATTATTTTAAAAGCGAGTTGTTGACTTTTTCCCTTGAACTTCCAATAGTGTGAACAGCGAGATGTGTTCATTGGCCGAATCCAGTCACTGGACATCAGTGTCCAAGCTACTTTGGCATCTGCTATCAAAGAGGTAAATGATGATGACAATTAAGAAATGTACATATTCCATCTCCAAGGGGAGATAGCAATAGCAATAGCAGTTAGACTTATATACGACTTCATAGGGCTTTCAGCCCTCTCTAAACGGTTTACAGAGTCAGCATATCGCCCCCACAGTCTAGGTCCTCATTTCACCCACCTCGGAAGGATGGAAGGCTGAGTCAACCTTGAGCCGGTGAGATTTGAACCGCTGAACTGCAGATAACAGTCAGCTGAAGTGGCCTGCAGTACTGCACTCTAACCACAGTGCCACCTCGGCTCTATGAAAGATGTGAAAAGGCCTGGCACGCTCTTAAGGGTTTTTAATGTTTTAATGTGTAAAACTGCCCAGAGTTGCCGGGAGTGAGATGGAATGCAAATGATGATGATGATGATGATGATGATGATGATGATGATGATGATGATGATGGTGATGATGATGATAAAGGATGTGGAGCATCACTTGAACTCGGTCGTCATTGACAAAAACTACAGCTAGAATAGCATTTGCCCAATGCTGGAAACAAAATAATACCCCCCTAGGACGAATTAGTGATTAAAAAAAAACGTTTGGATTGTGCAGAGATGGACAAATTAACACTGAAATTAAAAGATAGAGTCGGAATATTATGAAATTTGGAACCATTGGTACAAATGGCTGCAAAACAAGAATAAAATTAATTAAGCCAAAAAACAATATCTATATAAATATATATAGAACTGTGTATAAAGGTGTGTAAATATAGAAGCGAAATATTATATACATGTACAGGTATGATGACATAACAATGTTCCAAGGTGGCGCAGTGGTTAAATGCAGCACTGCAGGCTACTGCTAGATCAGCAGTTCAGCAGTTCAAATCTCACCGGCTCAGGGTTGACTCAGCCTTCCATCCTTCCGAGGTGGGTAAAATGAGGACCCAGATTGTTGGGGGCAATATGCTGACTCTCTGTAAACTGCTTAGAGAGGCCTGAAAGGCCTATAAAGCGGTATATAAGTCTACTGCTATTGTAGCAGACAATTTTGTGTACTACACTTAGGTCAGATCTTAATCGGCGTAGTTCCAGGTTGCCCAAGCCCAAAATTTGGAGCCTGGTGGCATAAGGGATTCTGTTGTGAGCAGAGGAATGGAGGACTCTTCTCGTGAAATACCTCTGGACTCATCGATTGTATTAATGTCCGATATACAGTGTGGATTTCCAGGCAGGCGAGCTCAACAGGAAAGAATTAAGATTGTCGAAATGTGGAAAACTGCAGTTGGGTTAATTGTAGCGTGAATCGACTGTTGCTTCCTACAATCGTCTATTCTTCACTGCAGCAAAAAAGGGGAGAAAAACAGGCTCTCTCTCCCTGCGCATCCTGTTAATTATTCCTCCCCTGCAGCTCCAAGTGACTTTGCTGCAGTTGGAAAGCCAAAATTAACGGCTGAGATGCAAAAGAGAAAATTGAGGTTCCAGGCCCCGAGGGAATAGAACAGAACAGAACACAGAAATAAAGTAGAATAGAAAATGGAATATATAGAAAATGGAATGGAATGGAATGGAATGGAATGGAAAGGAAAGGAAAGGAAAGGAAGGAAAGGAAAGGAATGGAATGGAATGGAATGGAATGGAATAGAATAGAATAGAATAGAATAGAATACATAGAAATAAAATAGAATAGAAAATAGAATATATAGAAAATAGAATGGAATGGAACGGAATGGAATAGAATAGAACAGAATAGAACAGAACAGAACATAGAAATAAAATAGAATAGAAAATAGAATATATAGAAAATAGAATGGAATGGAATGGAATGGAATAGAATAGAATAGAATAGAATAGAACAGAACAGAACAGAACAGAACATAGAAATAAAATAGAATAGAAAATAGAATATATAGAAAATAGAATATATAGAAAATAGAATATATGGAAAATAGAATGGAATGGAATGGAATAGAATAGAACATAGAATAAAATAGTATAGAAAATAGAATATATAGAAAATAGAATGGAACGGAATGGAATAGAATAGAATAGAACAGAGCAGAACAGAACATAGAATAAAATAGAATAGAAAATAGAATATATAGAAAATAGAATGGAATGGAATGGAATGGAAAGGAATGGAATGGAATAGAATAGAATAGAATAGAACATAACATAGAATAAAATAGAATAAAAATAGAATATATAGAAAATAGAGTGGAATTGAATGGAATGGAATAGAATAGAATAGAATAGAACATGGAAAGAAAAGGAAAGGAATGGAATAGAATAGAATAGAATAGAATAGAATAGAATATGGAATGGAATATGGAATGGAATATGGAATGGAATAGAATATTTGGAAGCGATGATGGAGGTCTTCTAGTCCATCCCCTAGTTCGACCAGGAGAACGTACGGATATCATTTCAGACGAATGGTTATCCAACATCTTCTTAAAAACATCCAGTGTTGGGGCATTCACAATTTCTGGAGGCAACTTCTGTTCCACTGATTAATTGTTCTGACTGTCAGGAAATTTCTCCTTAGTTCTAAGTTGCTTCTCTCCTTGTTTAGTTCCCACCCATTGCTTCTTGCCCTGCCTTCAGGTGCCTTGGAGAATAGCTTGACTCCCTCTTCTTTGGGGCAACCCCTGAGATATCGGAAGGCTGCTACCATGTCTCCCCTAGTCCTTCTTTTCATTAAACTTGTCAAATGTAATCATCTTCATTAAAGACGTGGTGTGGCTTAATGTGCATGGCAGGGGAAGGATACTGCAAAATCCCCATTCCCACCCCACTCCTGGAGACAGCTAGAGGTGGCATTTGCCGGTTCTCCGAACTACTCAAAACTTCTGTTAGCGGTTCTCCAGAACCTGTCAGAATAGAACAGAACAGAACAGAATAGAATAGAACAGAATAGAACAGAATAGAACAGAATAGAACAGAATAGAACAGAATAGAACAGAATAGAACAGAACAGAACATAGAAATAAAATAGAATAGAAAATAGAATATATAGAAAATAGAATGGAATGGAATGGAATAGAACAGAACATAGAAATAAAAATAGATTTCCAGGGTTTTGCAACATCAACAAACAGAAGTGCCAATAATTGGTTTCTAAGAGAGAGAGAGAGAAAAAACTCCTCGCTTTTTCTTCCCAGGTGAGCCAGGAACCGGAAAATGTCCTGGGATTGCAGTGGAGAGAGATGGACCCTTCCAGCATGCAACAGCTCCTGTGGGATCTCGGGGCCCGAGTTCAAAAGCTGGTCGCCGAGCGAGATGCGGGATTGGAGGTGAGAGACACAACTGTTGCCTCTCCTGCCTTCGTCCCCTAGGGAAGATCTTCAGATCCCCAGAGACACCCTGTGCAGGAATCCGATTAGATCCTAGCTTTGGTACAGTCAACATCAGACTTGTGAGGTAGACCAGGACAGAAGAACAATCGTGAATACAAGCTCTGTCTTACAGGGGGTCCTCGACTTAGAACGACAATTGGATAAGCGAGGGGGGTTGTTAAGAGAATCAGGCATGATTTTCACAACCTTTTGGCCACTGTTGTCAAGGGGAGGAGAAGGGAAGGAAGGGAAAGGGAAGAAAGGAAGGGGGAAGATGGAAGAAAGGAAGATGGAATAAAGGAAAGGAAAGGAAGATAGAAGAAATGGATGGGAAGGGAAGGAAATAGAAAGAGGAAAAGAAAGGAAGATAGAAGGGAAGAGAAAGGGAGAGAGGGAGGAGGAAAGGAAGGGGGAAGATGGAAGAAAGGAAAGGGAAAGAGAGAGGGAGGGAGGAAGAGGGGGAAGATGGAAGAAAGGAAAGGGAAAGGGAGAGAGGGAGGAAAGGAGGAAAGGAGGGGGAAGATGGAAGAAAGGAAAGGAAAGATGGAAAGGAAAGGAAGATGGAATAAAGGAAAGGAAGATAGAAGAAATGGATGGGAAGGAAAGGAAAGGAAAAGAAAGGAAAGGAAGATAGAAAGGGAGAGAGGGCGGGAAGAAAGGAAGGGGGAAGATGGAAGAAAGGAAAGGAAAGATGGAAAGGAAGGGAAGGAAGATAGAAGAAAGGAAAGAAGATAGAAGAAAGGAAAGGAAAAGAAAAGAAAGGAAGATGAGAAGGGAGAGAGGGAGGGAAGAAAGGAAGGGGAAAGATGGAAGAAAGGAAAGGAAAGATGGAAAGGAAGGAAGATGGAATAAAGGAAAGGAAGATAGAAGAAATGGAAGGAAAGGAAAGGAAAAGAAAAGAAAGGAAGATAGAAAGGGAGAAAGGGAGGGAGGTAAAGGAGGGGGAAGATAAGGGGGAAGATGGAAGAAAGGAAAGGAAAGATGGAAAGGGAAGGAAAGGAAGATAGAAGAAAGGAAAGGAAGATAGAAGTAATGGAAGGAAAAGAAAAGAAAGGGAGATGGAAAGGGAGAGAGGGAGGGAAGAAAGGAAGGGGAAAGATGGAAGAAAGGAAAGGAAAGATGGAAAGGGAAGGGAAGGAAGATAGAAGAAAGGAAAGGAAGATAGAAGAAAGGAAAGGAAAAGAAAAGAAAGGAAGATAGAAAGGGAGAGAGGGAGGGAAGAAAGGAAGGGGAAAGATGGAAGAAAGGAAAGGAAAGATGGAAAGGAAAGGAAGATGGAATAAAGGAAAGGAAGATAGAAGAAATGGAAGGAAAGGAAAGGAAAAGAAAAGAAAGGAAGATAGAAAGGGAGAAAGGGAGGGAGGAAAGGAAGGGGGAAGATGGAAGAAAGGAAAGGAAAGATGGAAAGGGAAGGAAAGGAAGATAGAAGAAAGGAAAGGAAGATAGAAGTAATGGAAGGAAAAGAAAAGAAAGGGAGATGGAAAGGGAGAGAGGGAGGGAAGAAAGGAAGGGGAAAGATGGAAGAAAGGAAAGGAAAGATGGAAAGGAAAGGAAGATAGACTAAAGAAAAGGAAAGGAAGTGGGAAGGGAAGGAAAGGAAAAGAAAGGAAGATAGAAGAAAGGGAAGGGAAAGGGAGAGAGGGAGGGAGGGAGGGAGGAAAGAAAGAAAGGGGAAAGGGGAAAGAAGGAAAGAAGAAAAGGAAAGGAAGATAGAAGAAAGAAAGATAGAAGAAAGAAAGATAGAAGAAAGGAAAGGAAAAGAGAAGTGAGGGGAAGGGGACCTTTGTTCAAGGCTGTTGTGAGTTTGAATGGTCACTAAATGGGTGGTCATAAGTCGAGCTCTATCTGTGTGAGAAAAGGTCCTGGGAATATTCTCATCCTTCATCGTGGTCCTTTCAAGGTGCCTCCGAGTGAGGTTGACCCTCTCTGCACCTTCCACCTCCTTTTTTTTTTCATTCTTCCTTCCTGCACAGCAACTGTGGGAGCTGACCCGGAAACAGGGAGCCCCCCCTGTGGCCCAGCTGGAGAGCAACCACGCCCACCTGGGGGTTCAGCTTGCCGAACGTCAAGCCCATGTGCGCCGTCTACAAGCCGAGCTGTGAGTTATGGGGATGAGGAAGGGAGGGGAGATGCTCTGAGGATGTGGAGGGTTTCAGAAGTCACTGCAATATTCCCCTCCCTCCTTCTCTTCCTCCCTCCCTCCCTTCCTTCCTCACACACATTCCTTTCTTTTCTTTTTTCTTTCTTCCTTCTTTCCTTTTTCTCACACAAATCCCTTCCTCCCTTCCCTCCCTCCTTCCCTTCCAATTTCTCATACAAATTTCCTTCCTCACACAAATTCCTTTCTTCCTTTTTCTTTCTTTCTTCCTTCTTTACTTTTTCTCACACATTCCCTTCTTCCCTCCCTCCTGCTCTTCCTCCCTCCCTTCCAATTTCTCACACAAATTTCCTTCCTTCCTTCCTCACACAAATTCCTCTTTCTTTCTTTCTTTCTTTTTATTTCTTCCTTCCTTCTTTCCTTTTTCTCACACATTCCCTTCTTCTCTCCCTCCCACTCTTCCTCCTTCCCTTCCAATTTCTCACACAAATTTCCTTCCTTCCTTCCTCACACAAATTCCTCTTTCTTTCTTTCTTTCTTTCTTTTTATTTCTTCCTTCCTTCTTTCCTTTTTCTCACACATTCCCTTCTTCTCTCCCTCCCACTCTTCCTCCTTCCCTTCCAATTTCTCACACAAATTTCCTTCCTTCCTTCCTCACACAAATTTCTTTCTTTTCTTTCTTTCTTTCTTTCTTCCTTTTCTTTTTCTCATACAAATGTCCTTCCTTCCTCACACAAATTCCTTTCTTTCTTTCTTTTCTTTTTCCTTTCCTTTTTTTCTTTCTTTCTGTCTTTCTTTCTTTCTTTTTTCCTTCTTTCCTTTTTCTCACACAAATTCCCTCCCTCCCTTCCAATTTCTCATACAAATTTCCTTCCTTCCTTCCTTCCTTCCTTCCTTCCTTCCTTCCTTCCTTCCTTCCTCACTCACACAAATTCCTTTTTCTTTCTCTTTCTTTCTCTTTCTTTCTCTTTTCTCTTTCTTCCTTTTTTCCTTCTTTCTTTTTTCTCACACAAATTCCCTTCTTCCCTTCCCTTCCTCCCTCCTGCTCTTCCTCCCTCCCTTCCAATTTCTCACACAAATTTCCTCCCTTCTGTCCTTCCTTCTTTCCTTCCTTCTTTCCTTCCTTCCTCTTCTCCCCCTCCCCTTTCTTCTCACAAATTCCTTTCCTCCCTTCTTCCCTCCCTTCTTTCTTTTATCTCCTTTTTGTCTCTCCGCGACGCCCATCATCCCCTTCCTGAGACCTGACTTTCCAGTCCCTTGTTTCAGGGAGAGGAAGATGGAGGAGCTGCTGGATCAACAAGAGGAATCCAGGAATTTGGAGCAGCAGCTTCGAAAGAGTCAACAAGAGGTGCTTTTCTCTATAACAAAACCTCACAGGTGTCATTGGTCTGACTTTGGAATCTTAAATGGTTTAAATGATTGGTTCGTAAGTTGAGGAGGACCCAACAATGGTCTGTAGCAGGGGAGGGCTGCTGTCGGTGTTACTACATGCCTATGCGCTGTTCAGTGTCAATTGTTCTTCGCGCATGCGCAGAAGAACACTAAATCACTAAAATCCAAAATGGGAGCAAGCGGTAGCGAGGGAAGCATTTTGTGGGCGTGGCAGGCCTGGGTCGCTGCCGGTTCTGTGACCCAGGCCCGAATTCCACTAGCGGCTCAGCCGAACTGGGCCAAACCGGCAGCAACCCACCCCTGGCTTGTAGGAAGAGCCCTTGGGAGATGAAGAAGACTCAAAAAAAGCCATGGGGAAAATTGGATAAGAGGCAGCTGAGCCCTCAGCTGCACAAGGGATGGAGAAAGAGGCTCAGAAGGGACCCTCCCTAGTTTCTCAGGCTGTAAAGGAGACAGGGGGAGATTTCTACTTTCAGATGTGCTATATTCTATTAATGTAGCTTTAGGCAACAGGCAGATAAGAGGCAGCTGAGCCCTCGGCTGCACAAGGGATGGAGAAAGAGGCTCAGAAGGGACCCTCCCTAGTTTCTCAGGCTGTAAAGGAGACAGGGGGAGATTTCTACTTTCAGATGTGCTATATTCTATTAATGTAGCTTTAGGCAACTGGCAGATAAGAGGCAGCTGAGCCCTCGGCTGCACAATGGATGGAGAAAGAGGCTCAGAAGGGACCCTCCCTAGTTTCTCAGGCTGTAAATTTCCTTCACTGCCACAAGAAAGGTTGCAAAGTGGGGCAAAACTCACTTAACAATGGTCCTGCTTAGCAACAGAAATACTGGGCCCAATTTTGGTCATATGTTGAAGACCAACTGTATCTTCAAGGACCAGTCCCCTTTGGGGAAAAGGGCGGCATATAAATGCAATAAATTCAATTCAATTCAGTTCAGTTCAGTTCAGCTATCTATGGGGTCAAGAAAAGGATGGGGCTGGAATTTGCAAAGAGCCAAGACGATGTCAGAACGGCCGGCGTCTCCTGACATCATCGGCAAGTATGACATCCTCGGGATGACGTCATCTCCAGTTTGCTCCTTCTTACCCAGAACCGCACGTTGGCAGGCGAGGTGCGCCAAGCCAGGTTGTACCAGGACGAATTGGATGCCTTGAGAGAGAAGGCGTTCCGGGCGGAGCGGCTTCAGTCGGAGCTGACGGCCTTGCGGGAAAGGATACCAGCTCTGGAACGATGCCGGGCGCAGCTCAAGGTGACCATTTCATTTTGGCTTTGGGTCTGGCATGTGAGAACGACTCTTTGAGAGACAGGTGGAAGGGCTGCAGACCAGGCGGGAGACAGATAAGAGACGGCTGAGCCCTCAGAAGGAAAAGGGATGTGTGAGAAATATCTCCGGAGGGACCCTCCCTAGTTTCTTGCCGCATAAAGATAAGAGGGAGGGGAGAGGGACTTTGAGATTTGCAAAATCCCGCCCCTGTAATGGTCTCTATAGGGATGCGGTGGCTCAGTGGCTAAGATGCTGAGCTTGTCGGTCAGAAAGGTTGGCAGTTCGGCGGTTCGAATCCCCAGCGCCGCGTAACGGAGTGAGCTCCCGTGACTTGTCCCAGCTTCTGCCAACCTAGCAGTTCGAAAGCGCGTAAAAATTGCAAGTAGAAAAATAGGAGCCACCTTTGGTGGGAAGGGAACGACGTTCTGTGCGCCTTTGGTGTTGAGTCATGCCAGCCACATGACCACGGAGACGTCTTCGGACAGCGCTGGCTCTTCGGTTTTGAAACGGAGATCAAAGCGGAAGGGGGCCGTTTTCGCCCTCCCGGAGGCTCAGATACAGGAGGCTGAGTAGGCCACACCCACCATGGCCACGCCCACTCCGCAACCGGGCAGAGAACAGGTTGCTAACATTTTTCAATCCCACCCCTGGGCTTAAATAGGTCCTCTTGATTCTCAGGAGGAGCGTGACTTCACCAAGGCTTTGTTGGAGGCAAAAGCCATGATGGAGGAAGAACTAGACGCCGTTCACGCCCGAGACCAGTGCCTGAGTCTAGCAGAGAAAGAAAACCTGCGCCTGCAGAACCACTTGAACCAGATCCAAGAGGTGCGGTTGAAAAAGAATCTTATTGTTTGCCTCCGTATTATTGAGGTTGAAGCTGAAGTAGCTGTTGACACACAATGTTGTAGCACACAATTTTGTGTGCTACGCTTAGGTCAGACTGTAGGTGGAGTAGTCCCAGGTTGCCCAAGCCCAAAATTTCAAACCTGGTGGCATAAGGGATTCTGTTGTGAGCAGAGGAGTGGAATATGTCAGGTTTCCCAAAAATGCCCTAGTTGATTCACGAGCCTCGGAGCAAACTTCAAAATTAGTCATTTATTAGGAGCATTTATTTTTGGCAAGATCTTTTTGCAGTCGGATCTAAGCTTTGTTTGAGTTATCGCTGAACTTTACCCCTGTTCCTCCCCCTCATAAATCACATTCACCAATGAGGTGCACCCCTCCCAAGCTTGCTGCGGTAATCTGAGATCCGACTTTAGCCGACAGAATGCGTGGAATGCACTCCCCCCTCTTCTCTCAGGAGTTGACAGAATACTCTTCTCGTGTAATACCCCTGGACCCGCTCAATCGTATTAATATCCAATATACAATGTGGATTTCCAGGTAGACGAGCTGTATTCGAGGATTGGTCTGGCAAAGGCTTTGTATGCCTTAGTTAGCAGTACAAGGTTAGAAGCTTCGCAAGATTAGGTTAACAACTCTTAATGCCTTTTTGGCAATGCTGTTACGGTGAGCTCTGGGGCTTCAATCGTTTGAGATGAGGACTCCTGGTCCAAATGGGGAACGATAGACTCAACGTCGTGGTTAAAATTTCAATTCCTCAGGAATGGGAGCAGCTTTCTTACCAATCGGAGGAGCTTTTGAGGGAGAATTTCTCCTGAAAAAGCAGCTGGGAGAAACTTTGAAGAATGCGCCGAGAGAATCGTGGTCTGAGTATTCTCACCTGGTTGCAAATGGTGAGTTTTACCTGTCCCGATATTCAGTTCTCCCAGATCACCCGGCCTTCCTTCCCTACACATTTGCAAGCAAAAAAATTATATATGCCGCGTTTTTGGCGTATAAGACGCTCCGAAGTATAAGACGCACCTAGCTTTTGGAGAAGAAGACAAGAAAAAAAAAATCTGTCTCTGCCTCCTAGCAATTTGCCTCCTTGAAGTAAACAGCGTGTTTCAGTTTCAATTTCAGCACAGCTTGATGACCACAAGCAGCTGATTGTCGGTATGCTCGGCCTCCTGACGATCAGCTGTTTCAGGCTGCGGGGATTGTCATAGCCTATTGCTGCTTCTGCACGCCCCATTTTCAGCCTCTCCACGCCCCATTTTCCACCCGTTCCAGGTAGCAGGGATTTGGAACGTATGGAAAATGTGGCACGCGGAGGCCAAAAATGGGCCACGCAATAGGCTATGGCAATCCCTGCAGCCTGAAACAGCTGATGGTCGGGAGGCTGATCCGACCAACAATCAGCTGCTTGTGCTAATCAAGCTGTGCTGAAGCTGAAACTGAAACAGGCTGTTTGCTGTTTGCTGCAAGGAAGCAAATTGCTGGGAGGCAGAGGCCAAAGGGTGGGGGCCGGTGGGTGGGCGGGGTTACATTTGGTATATAAGATGCCCCCAAATTTTCACCCTCTTTTAGGGGGGGGAAGTGTATCATACTCTGAAAAATACGGTATATTTTTTTCTCCCTCCTGGTTGCAGACTTCCCCGAAGTTCCCCTTTTGCTGCACTATGAGATGAAGGAGTCCGATCGATTGCTAGCTGTGGAAAAAGAGAACCGGGAACGGCGTAGGATGCAGCTTGCGTTGGGGTCAAAGAAGATGGAAGCAGAGCTGAAGGACGCCAACCTTGATGGGCTGGTATGGAAGAGAGAGGGAGCTGTTGGACCCGGTCCTATCATTAGGGAATGGGCGCAATGGATGGTGAGAATCACCTTGAGGGACAGGAGGAAGAGCTGCAATCAAAACAGCCGGCAGATAAGAGAAATCTGAGCCCAGAGTAGAAATATAGTTTGAGGAAGCGGCTCAGATTTTGACTCTCATTTCTGTCTCACTTAGCCAGAACGGCGGCCCGGCCAGGCAGAAGAAGAGAACTTCGATGATCAAGCACACAAACCAGGGATTTCGCCGCACCGAAAGACCGAAAGGGAGGAAGGCCAGGCCCCGAAACAGGAATCGGAGACTTCGTTAACTGAAATGAAGGCTGCCTTGTCCAGTGCTCAGGCTCGACTGCGGGAGGCCGAGCAGGCGCGGGAGGCTGAATCAAGACGTGCCGCGAGCTTTGAGGAGACGCTGAGTGGCATCCAAGGCGCATACGCCGAAGCCCAGAAGGAATGTGAGCGGTGGCACGCGGAGGCCGGGCGCCTGGTTGAAGAGATCCAGGCGTTAGAGCGGGAGAAGGAGGCGTTAAATGCCGGATCGCGGGTTTTGCAAGAAGCAGCCACCCGCGCTGAGGTCGACTTAAACCAGGCGCAGCAAAGCCTTCAGAAGGAGCGTCTTCGGGGCGCCCAGTTAGACCAGACGCTCCGACGAAAGGACGAAGATTTGGCCGAAGCTCAACAGGAGCTACGGAACCTGCAACGGAGCGTGGAAGAGCTCAGGGTCACCTTGGCTCAGCTGGAGGTCGAGAAAGGGGCTTTGGAAGAGGCGTTGAGCCGGGCCGAGAGCGGCCGGCGGCAAGCGGAGAAGGACGGCTGGCGGCTGGCGGCTAAAACTCAGGCGCAAGAGGAGGCGCTGGCTGAGCAGGGACGCCAGCTGGCCCTCCTGGAGGCTCAAACACGCCAGCAGGCCGCAGATCACGCCAGCCTGCAAGGGGTTCTGCAAAGTCTCGGGGAGCTGGAAGAGGAGAACGTGAACTTGAGAAAGCAACTGGAGGATAAGGAGAAAGCAGCCGGCATTTTGGAGCAGGTAAGCGGGACTGTAGGCTCCCCCCAAAAAAGCAGGAGGGAGATTCCTGGTCCCGACAAAACCCCTTTTATGAAACGAACGGGAATTCCTCTCCTTCACCTTCAGCCAAGGCCTGGCAAACAGACTTTCAAAGGAGTATTTATGACCACAGACCTTATCTATCTTGGAAAGCTGCCATGTAAATATTGTCCAAATGCAAGGAAAGACTCTGAGCACAGAGTCTCTGAGGTTCAGGGACAGATCTTCACACTCCTGAAACAAATGAACGAAGGAGGAACCAATTGTCTCATGCAAAAGACCCCTCCCCTTTCCCTCCTCTTTTATGTCCTCTGGGAGGGGCCATTCACCGGCCACCTGTGGCCTTATACTCCCAAGTTGACCCTGATTTCTGAGCTGTTCTTTTCTTCTGGCAGCTCACACTGGGAACAGGCTCCACCTGTTCCTCTGCCTCACTGCTGTCTAGCTCCGAAGGCAGCTGAGAACTGCCAGACGGCCTTGGCCCCCTCTCTGCCGAGCCCTCGTCCAAGCCTTCCCCAGCCTCTAGGAACATGGCCCATGCTCTTCCCCAAACTCCTCACTGTCCGACTCTGCTGCCAGCTCTGCTGGCAGCTGGTGGGCACTAGTCCTCGGCTTGCGACTACTACTGAGCCCCCAAAATTTCTGTTGCTAAGCCAGATAGGTTTTAAGTAAATTTGGCCCCGTGTAATGATCTTCCTTCCTTGTTGGTAAGTGAGTCATAACATGGTCGTTAAGTGGATCTGGCTTGCCCCGTTGACGGAGGTTTGCAAAAGGGGATCCGGCAGCCGTCGTAAACATGAGTCTGAATTTCAATCGTGTGGCTGCGACGGTCGTAACTCTGAGAAAGAGTCTTTTGTCAGCGCATTTGTAAGTCATTGAACGAGAAAATGGTAGGCCTTTCGCTCACAGGATGATGTCTGATTGTGCTGCAGGAGCTGGCGAGAGAAAGGGCTGGGCCCTCCAAAGGCAATGCAGCTGAGCCACAAGGCCACCCGCCGGAGGAACAGCAAAAACCTCAGCCAGAGACGGAGAGCAGGTTAGGCGGGGCTGATCACCGGAGGGGGTTTGCCAGTTGCTGGCAAGGAGGGGGCTGGGGAAGAGGCGGCTGAGGTTGGACGCAGGGAAATTCTATGGGGATATATAGGGGTCTGGGGAGGTTTGCCCTGGTTTTATGGCTTGGGGGTGATGGGGTTGTCATTCCATAAAATGGGCAGCCATATCAGAAGGAGGGAGGGAGGAAAGAAAAGACAGGGAAAGGAAAGGAAGAGAGAGAACAGAGGAAGGAAGGAAGGTAAAAAGAGAAGGGAGGAGGGAGACTAAGAAGAGGAGGAAAGAAGGAAGGAAGGGAAGACAGAGGGAAAGGAAAGGAAGAGAGAACAGAGAGGAAGGAGGGAAGGTAAGAAGAGGAGGGAGGCTAAGAGGAGGAAGGAAGGAAGGACGGAAGGAAAAGACAGAACAAAAGAAAGGAAGAGAGAAAGAGAAAGGAAGAGACACACAGAGGGAGAGAAGGAAGGAAAGAAAGAAAAGACAGGGAAAGGAAAGGAAGAGTGAGAACAGAGAGGAAGGCAGGAGAGAAGGTAAGAAGAGGAGGGAGGCTAAGAAGAGGAGGAAAGAAGGAAGGAATGAAAAGACAGAGGAAAAGGAAAGGAAGAGAGAGAACAGAGGAAGGAAGGAAGGTAAAAAGAGAAGGGAGGAGGAAGGCTAAGAAGAGGAAGAAAGAAGGAAGGAAGGGAAGGGAAGACAGAGGGAAAGAAAAGGAAGAGAGAGAACAGAGAGGAAGGAGGGAAGGAAAGAAGGTAAGAAGAGGAGGGAGGCTAAGAGGAGGAGAGAAGGAAGGAAGGAAAAGTCAGAGAGAAAGAAAAGAAGAAAGGAAGAGACACACAGAGGGAGGGAAGGAAAGAAAGAAAAGACAGAGGGAAAGGAAAGGAAGAGTGAGAACAGAGAGGAAGGAAAGACAGAAGGAAGGAAGGAAGGAAGGGAAGAAGGAAAGGGAGGAGGGAGGGCTAAGAAGAGTGGGAAGGAAAGGAGAGAACGAGGGAGGGTGAGGAGGGGAAGGGGAAATCTGCATCCAAAGCCCATATCTGCATTTCTAGACATTTATAAAGTTGAGCGTCAACAAAACGGCTCTAATTAGATCCACCCTGAATAGATTATTCCTGGGCAAAGGAGTGGCTGAGGGAGTTTGATCCACTTTCAGCCCAGCTGGCCAATCACACCCTCAATTTTGGTGTGTGTGTGTGTGTGTGTGTGTGTGTGTGTGTGTGTGTGTGTGTGTGTTGCCGTTGCAGTTGCAAAGGCCGGCCTGAGGGCGCCCTCGTCAGGCAGTTCGAGGAACTGCACCTCCCCAAGGAGCCACTGCTTCAAACACAGGTGAGACCTTCCAAAATGTAGGTTCCTTTCAGCCCGGCAGGGAAACACAGGTAGTCCTCGACTTGTGACCACAAGGGAGCCTTCGCTGCTAAGCGAGACCCTGGTTAAAGGAAGCTTTGCTCCTGCTTGAGCAGGGGGTTGGACTAGAAGACCTCCAAGGTCCCTTCCAACTGTGTTACTCTCCTATTCTGCTATTCTTTTTCCTTCCTTCCTTCCTTCCTTCCTTCCTTCCTTCCTTCCTTCCTTCCTTCCTTCCTTCCTTCCTTCCTTCCTTCCTTCCTTCCTTCCTTCCTTCCTTCCCTCCCTTCCATCTAATACTTCCTCTCTCCCTTCTCTCTCCTTCCTTCCCTTCCCTCTAATCCTTCCCTCCCTACCTTATCTCCTTCCTTCCTTTCTTCTTTCCTTCCCTCCTTCCCTCCCTCCCTTCCTCTCCCTCCCTTCTTTCCCTTCCCTCTAATCCTTCCTTCCCTCCCTTCTCTCTCCTTCCTTTCTTTTTTCCTTCCTTTCTTCCCTCCCTTCTCTCTCCTTCCTTTCTTCTTTCCTTCCCTCTAATCCTTCCCTCCCTTCTCTCTCCTTCCTTCCTTTACCTCTAATCCTTCCCTCCCTCCCTTCTCTCCTTCCTTCCTTTCTTCTTCCTTCTTTCCCTCCCTCCCTTCCCCCACTCCCTTCCTTCCCTTCCCTCTAATCCTTCTCTCCCTTCTCTCTCCTTCCTTCCTTCCTTCCTTCCTTCTCCATCGCTGTGGGTTTTCAAGAAGAGATTGGACAATCTTTTGTCCGAAATGGTATGTACAGGGTCTCCTACTTGAGCAGGGGGTTGGACTAGAAGACCTCCAAGGTCCCTTCCAGCTCTTACCCTGATCTAAACCCTGCAACACCCTTTCCCCTAAATGGCAGGAGAGCTTTTCAAAAATTTGGCACGCTGCATTGTCTTTCCTGCCAGGAGGCAGTTCTCCAGGCTGAGAATTTGGCGCTCACCGGACGCCTGACCCAACTGGAGTCCCTGGCCAGCAGCCTTCAGACGGTGCTGGCAGGCCTGACGCGGCAACAAGCAGAAGGCCAGGAAGGAAACGGGGGACCCCAGCCTCAAAACAGCCCCTCGCAGGTGAGGTTCAGACCAGCAAACTCAATGCGAAGGGGAAAGCTGGATTCGCTTAAGGACTGCACAATTCACTTAACAACCGCACTGATATTTTGCTTAACAACCAGAGCGAGGAAAAGCTTGTACGATTGAATGTGACTCGTTTAACGACCTTGTAAATAAATTTGAGGTGGTCGGTGACTTATGGCCACATTTGAGAGCAGGGCTAAGCTAGGGAGTTCTAACAGCGAGATGGGGTGGCGTGTAAATTTTAGAAATTAATCGATTTTAAATAAATGTATTTATTTATTTATAAATAAACTCAGCCCAGAGATAGACAGGAGAGAGAGGGAGGGAGGAGAGAGAGAGGGAGAGAGAAAAGAAAGATGATATGGATGGATGGATGGATGGATGGATGGATGGATGGATGGATAGAGACAGATGATAGAGAGATGATGGAATAGACAGATGACAGAACAGCGATAGATAGGTGATAGATAGACTAAAGAGATAGAGGATAAATAGATAGACAGACAGATGATGGAGAGGATAGATAGATTGTTGATATATATAGGATAGAGATAGATAGATAGATAGATAGATAGATAGATAGATAGATAGATAGATAGATAGATAGAGAGATAGATAGAGAGATAGATAGAGAGATTGATTAGAGAGAAAATAGGTGATATACAGAATAGAGAGAGATAAATAGACAGAGATGATGGAGAGGATAGTTAGATAGATAGTTGATATATATAGGATATATATATATATATATATATATATATATATATATATATATATAGAGAGAGAGAGAGAGAGAGAGAGAGAGAGAGAGAGAGAGAGAGAGAGAGAGAGAGAGAGAGAGAGAGAGAGAGAGAGAGAGAGAGATTAGAGAAAATAGGTGATAGACAGAATAGAGAGAGATAAATAGACAGAGATGATGGAGAGGATAGTTAGATAGATAGTTGATATATATAGGATATATATATGTATATATATGTATATATATGTATATATATGTATATATATATATATATATATATATATATATATATATATAGAGAGAGAGAGAGAGAGAGAGAGAGAGAGAGAGAGAGAGAGAGAGAGAGAGATTAGAGAAAATAGGTGATAGACAGAATAGAGAGAGATAAATAGGCAGACAGACAGACAGATGATGGGGAGGATAGTTGATAGAGATAAAAAGATAGATAGATAAATAGATAGATAGATAGATAGATAGATAGATAGATAGATAGATAGATAGATATTAGAGATAAAATAGACAGAATAGAGAGATAGATGTAGATATGTAGATATTAAATGGATGGCTAGATAGGAAAGAAAGAAAGAAAGAAAGAAAGAAAGAAAGAAAGAAAGAAAGAAAGAAAGAAAGAAATTCATATGCTGCCCATCTTCATGTTACAACCACCTTGCTTAGCAACCAAAATTTTGGTCCCCATTCTACCGAGGACCGCCTGCATTTGAGGCTGCTGACGCCTCTTTCGCTCTGCACTGCGATTTTTAAGCTTAAATCTTTGACTTTGGTGACCTGCCTTCCTATCCCTACGTCCCCAGCGGCCTCTCCTGCTACGGCAGCTGTCCGAAATCCGGCAGAGGTCGGGGCACCACGAGGCCGAAGTCCAGACGCTCCGGCTGGAGGCGGAGGGATGGCGGAGACGCTACGAGCAACTCTGCCTGGATCACGATCGCTTGATGCTGCTACACCGACAGCAAGGGGACGAGATGGAGAGGACGCTAAGCGAGCAAGCGGGACTGAAGGCAGCGCTGCGCGGCCTGGAGAAGGAACAGCGCGAACTGGAGGGCAGGTGCCGCCGCCGGCGGGGGATTGTGGGAAATCACAGCTGGGCCACGCCAGCGATGCCCTTGTCTATTGCAGATGGACGGCAGTTTAATTAAGCCATGACAGGCAGTCCTCAACTTATGACCACAATTGAGCAAGGAAGTCCGTCAAACAGGGCGAAATTCACTTAACCAATGTCTCCGTTAGCAGCAGACATTTGTGGTCGTAAGTCAAGGACTAAATGTAACGATGCGTTGATCGCCTGAAGTTCAACCAGGAGTAATGTGGTGGCCTAGAGGTAGAACTCTGGCCTCACAATCAGGAGGCTGTGAGTTCGAGCCCAGGTAGAGGCAGATATTTCTCTCTCTGGGCTCGATGAGAATATTATCTGCTGGGGAAAAAAACTCGGCTCTAGTGACAGGGACAGCATCCGGCCAGTAAACACTCAGCTCCATTCAGTTGCCCAAGACTCCACCCCACAAGGGATTATGGGGTCGTTAAAAGGAGATGAATCAATCAGAATAGAGCTGGAAGGGACCTCGGAGGTCTTCTAGTCTGAAGAGAGAGTGGGGCGGTGGCCTAGAGGCGGAGCTCTCACCTCACAATCCGGAGGCTGTGAGTTCGATCCTAGGTAGCGTCAGATATTTCTCACTGGTTTGCTTTGGTTTGGTTTATTGGATTTATATGCCGCCCTTCTCCAAAGGACTCAGGGCGGGGTACAACATAAAAAAAAACCCCCACATATTACAAAAGTTAAAAAATAATTAAATAGAATATCCCAAACGAACCCAATTAGGATTAACAATAACATTTTTTTTAAAAAAAAATCAATTAAAATTAACAATGAGGGCACAATACTGGGCACAATAAGAATATATCTGCTGAACAAAACTCTGTACTGGTGACAGGGACGGCATCTGGCCAGTAAACGCTCAGCTCAAATTCAGTTGCCCAGACTCCGCCCAGCAAGGGATTATTATGGGGTCGTTAAAAGAAGATGGATGATTTGCTGAAGCTCAACTTTCTGCCTACAGGCACAACCAGCTGTTGGGACAGAAGACCAGCCTGGACCTACAAGAGGTGGCGTTGCAGGCCCAGAAGGAACGGCTCGAGCTAGCCGAGCGACGGCACCAGGATTTGGCCGAGCAATACGCCAAATTAAAAGAAGAACACGAGCGGTAAGGCTGGGGAATCTTATCTGGAGGAAACCAGCTTTAACAAGCCATTTGTAAGCCGTTTGATGCTTGCGGGAACTGGGCCTGGCTAGTCTAGTGAAGAGAAGGACCAGGGGAGATAGGATAGCGTTATTCCCAATATTTGAGGGGCTGACCCAGAGAGGAGGAGGGGGGTCAAGCTATCCACCAAAGCACCCGAAGACCGGACAAGGAAGAATGGATGGAAACATAACAAGGAGAGATTCAACCTAGAAATAAGGAGGAACTTTCTGAGAGTGAGAAAAAAATCAACCAATGTTGCCTTTGGAAGTCATAGGAGCTTCATCACTGGAGGCTTTCAAGAAGAAACTGGGCTGCCATCTGTCGGAAACGGTGTAGGTAGGGTCTCCTGCTTGGCAAGAGGGGGGGTTGGACTAGATGACCTACAGGGTCCCTTCCAGCTCTGTTTATCTGAATCTATCTAAGATGATCAAAGGCCTGGAGGCTAAAACCTACGATAAACGGTTGTAGGAACTGGGCATGGCTGGTCTAGTGAAGAGAAGGACTAAGGGAGACAGGATAGAAATCTTCCAATATTTGAGGGGCTTCCCCAGAGAGGAGGAAGGGGGTCGAGCTATTTTCCAAAGCAGACAAGGAAGAATGGATGGGAACTGAACAAGGAGAGATTCAACCTGGAAATAAGGAGGAATTTTCGGAACTATCAACCCATGGAACAGAAGTTGCCTTCAGAAGTTGTGGGAGCTTCATCCCTGGAAGCTTTCAAGAAGAGACTGGACTGCCCTCTGTCAGAAACGGTGCTGGGTCTCCTGCTTAGAGGGTGGGGTTGGACTAGATGACCTACAAGGTCCCTTCCATCTCTGTAAATCTGAATCTATCTAAGATGATCAAAGGCCTGGAAGTTAAAACAAGACGATGAACGGTTGCAGGAATTGGATATGTCTGGTCTAGGGAAGAGAAGGACCAGGGGAGACAGGAGAGCATCTTCCAATATTTGAGGGGCTGCCCCAGAGAGGAGGAAGGGGGTCAAGCTATTCTCCAAAGGACCCGAAGGTCAGAGAAGGAAGAATGGATGGAAACTGAACAAGGAGAGATTCAACCTGGAAATAAGGAGGAATTTCCTGACAGTGAGAACAATCCACCAGTGGAACAGAAGTTGCCTTCAGAAGTTGTGGGAGCTTCATCCCTGGAGGCTTTCAAGAAGAGACTGGACTGCCCTCTGTCAGAAATGGCGTAGGGTCTCCTGCTTGGGCGGGGGGGGGGGGTTGGGCTAGATGACCTCCAAGGTCCCTTTCCAACTCTCTTTATTCTCTTTCTGTTACACTGACTGGCAATACGTTCTCTCCTTCGTACGATTATATTGTGTGCGGTGGATCATTGAAATTGATTCGAGCTGCGAGGTAGGAACAGCAGCGAGGACGAGAAGTCGCTTTTTGGTAACAGGGTGGCCCTTCCCCAAATCCTGCAGGGTCCAACGGGCATTGGCCCAGACCGAACGAGGCCACGATGACCTCCAGGGTGAGCTCCAGGGGACGCAGAACCGGATGACCGGCCTGCAATTGGAGCAGGCAAAGCTGGAAGCCGAAAACGCTGCCTTGAAAGAGCAGAACCAGCAGCTGGACACGGCCTTGGGGCGCCTGAGCACCCAATGTGAGGTAAAAACTACCCCTTCCCACACTGGCTCAATTTGGGTGGGGTGGGTGGGGTGAGAGAGAGAGAGAAAGAAGGCAGAATAGATCTGGGTGTTCTGGATGAGGCTTCTTGAGAGCATGAAGCCAACTCCTTGTTGTCCCGACAAAAAAAACCTTTTCTTCATTTGCTGTGAATTCTGCTCCTTCACCTCCAGCAAAGTCTTTCGAGGGAGGATTTACGGTCACAGACCTTCTCTGGCTTGGAGAGCTGCCAGGTCGAGATCTGCAGAACTTGGCCAGGAGCCTCCGAGAGTCATGAACCAATGAAGCGAACTAATGGTCTCCTGCAAACTCCACTCCCCGGTCGCTCCTCTTTTATTCCCTCTGGGAGGGGCCATTCACCATCCACCTGTGGCCTTGCTCCCAAGTCGACCCCTGTTCTTTAGCTGTTCCCTTCGTGTCTGGCAACTCTGTTTATGCTCACACTGGGAACAGGCTCCAGCTGTTCTTCTGCCTCACTGATGTCTGACTCCGAAGGCAGCTGATAACTGGCATACGGCTCTGTCCCCCTCTCTGCCTCCGACACAGAGCCCTCCTCCGAGCCTTCCCCAGACTCCAAGACTGGCCCAGGTTCCTCCCCAAACCTCCTCCAAGAGGCTGACTCTGTAAACCGCTTAGAGAGGGCTGTAAAGCATTGTGAAGTGGTTTATAAGTGTAAGAGCTATTGCTTTCCCCCTCTTCCTTCCTTCCTTCCTTCCTTCCTTCCTTCTTTTTCTTTCTTTCTTTTTCTCCCTCCCTCCCTCCTTCCTTCCTTCCTGCCTTCCTTCCTTTCTTTGTTTTTTTGTTTGTTCTTTCTTTCTTTTTCTTTCTTTCTCTCTTTCTCTCTCTCTTCTTTCTTTCTTTCTTTCTTTCTTTCTTCTTTCTTTCTTTCTTTCTTTCCTTCCTTCCTTCCTTCCTTCCTTCCTTCCTTCCTTCTTTCTTTCTTTCTTTCTTTCTTTCTTTCTTTCTTTCTTGCACAACGGTTAGAATGTACTATTGCAGGCTAACTCTGCCCACTGCCCACCTCACCAGGCTCAAGTTTGACTCAGCCTTCCTTCCTTCCTTCCTTCCTTTCTTCCTTCCTTCCTTCCTTCCTTCCTTCCTTCCTTCCTTCCTTCCTTCTTCCTTCCTTCCTTCCTTGATGTGCAGTGCTTAGAATGAAGTACTGCAGGCTACTTCTGCTCCCTGCCAACTGCCTGCAATTTGGCAGTTCGAATCTCACCAGGCTCACGGTTGACTCAGCCTTCCGTCCTTCCGAGGTGGGTCAAAGGAGGACCCAGATTGTTGGGGTTTGCAAGAGGCTGACTCTGTAAACCGCTTAGAGAGGGCTGGAAAGTACTGTGAGTCTAATATAAGTCTAAGGCCTCTTGCTATCAATTGGATATCCAAGATACACCACCGATGGTCCTTTGGGTGATCGGACCTCCGTTCTTCTCTGCAGCTCCTAGTGCAGTTGAAGGGCAAGCAGGAGGAAGAGAACAGGCACCTTCTTCTGGAGATCCAGCTGTTGAGCAGGGAGAACAGGCAGCTGTTGGAGCGCAGCATGGAAAACCGAGAACATTTTCAGGAGGAGCAGCGTCAGTACCAGTGAGTTTTGCCGAAATGGCTGTTGCTCGAGCAAAAAAGCAGCAATTCAGTTCAACCCCTTGGTTCCCTCTGTGATATTTTGTGTCTGTGTGTGTGTGTGTGTGTGTGTGTGTGTGTGATTGCTTGCAAAAAAAAATCTTCTGTGCATAACCTTCCTCCTGTATTATCCAGTTAAATGCTCAAGATTCATCGTCTTTTAACGACCCCATAATCCCTTGCGGGGTGGAGTTTGGGCAACTTAATGGAGCTAACTCAGGTTTACTGGCCTGATGCCCTTCCCTGTCGCCAATGCGGAGTTTTGTTCAGCAGATAATATTCTCATCGAGCCCAGAGAGAGAAAAATCTGCCTCTACCTGGGATCGAACCTTCTCTGGCTTGGAGAGATGCCAGGCCAATCTCTGCAGTACATGGCCAGGAGTCTCAGAGAGTCACGAACCAATGAAGCGAACGAATGGTCTCTCCTGCAAACTCCACTCCCCTTTCGCTCCTCTTTTGTTTCCTCTGGGAGGGGCCATTCACCGTCCACCTGTGGCCTTACTCCCAAGTCGACCCCTGTTCTTTAGCTGTTCCCTTCCTCTGGCAACTCTGTGCATGCGCAAACTGGGAACAGGCTCCAGCTGTTCTTCTGCCTCACTGATGTCTGACTCCGAAGGCAGCTGATAACTGTCAGACGGCCCTGGCCCCCTCTCTGCCTCCGACACAGAGCCCTCCTCAGAGCCTTCTCCAGACTCCAGGACTGGTCCAGGTTCCTCCCCAACCCTCCTCACTGTCCGAATCTGTGTTTTTTCACACTTAACGACTTTTGCAGCATCCCCCCGTGTCAAATGATCCAAATTTGGACATTTGGCAACTGGTTCATATTTATGACAGTTGTGGCGTCCCTGTGTGTGTGTGTGTGTGTGTGTGTGTGTGTGTGTGTGTGTGTCTGTGTGTGTCTGTGTGTGACATGATCCCCTTTTGCAACCTTCTGACAATCAAACTCAAGGGTGAAAGCCAGGTTCGCTTAACAACCGCAGGGATTCGGTTAATAGCTTCGGCGAGAAAGGTCATAAAATGGGGCAAAACTCAACAAATGCTTCGCTTAGCAACATAAATTTTGAGCTCAGCCGTGATCGTAAGTTGAGGACTACCTGTGTTTCCCCCACCCTCCTCCCAAGAAGGCAGTTTTCGTCCAATATCTGACAGACGAAACATCGATTGCGATGCAAGCTTTTTTTCTCAGCTCCTCCTCCAAATTTCCTGCTCAAACGGGGGTTAGACTGGATGACCTTCGTAGCCCCTTCAGACTCCACAGTTCTGTAGAGAGCCATCCAATCCAGAATTTTGGGCTAGGGGCCTTCTTTCCACTGCCTGATTATCCAGTTTATAACCCAAACATCCCCCCCCCCCCGGTTTTTTCTCCCACAGAGACAAATTAGGCGAATTGCGTCGAGAGAAGCAGAAACTGGTTGAGAAAATCATGGACCAGTACCGGGTCCTGGATCCTGCAATTCCGCGTGGCAAGTGAGTGTGACACGCAGAACTCCTGGCCCCGATAGCTTTGAGGCATCCTGAGCACAGGAGCAGCCATCTCTTCCTTTGAGGACACGGAAATAAGAGCATCAAATCTTAGCCAGGATTTGACAGACGGACAGCAGAACAGGATGATGCTCCTTCACACAAGTTTTTACAGACCACAAAACCAGATTTAAATAGAACAATAGAATAGAATGGAATGGAATAAATGGAAATGGAAATGAGAATAGAATAGAATAGAACAGAACAGAACAGAATTGAACGGAAGAGAATAGAATGGAATATGGAATGGAAATGGAAAAAGAATAAATAAAGGAATAGAATAAGGAATAGAATAGAACAGAATTGAACGGAACAGAATAGAATAGAATGGAATGGAATATGGAATGAAATGGAAATGGAAATGGAAATGGAAATAATAGAATAGAATAGAACGGAATTGAACAGAACAGAATAGAATGGAATATGGAACGGAAATGGAAATGGAAATAGAATAGAATAAGGAATAGAATAAGGAATAGAATAAAATAAGGAATAGAATAGAATAGAATAGAACAGAATTGAACAGAATAGAATAGAATGGAATATGGAATGGAAATGGAAATGGAAAAAGAAGAAATAAAGGAATAGAATAAGGAATAGAATAGAACAGAACTGAACGGAACAGAATAGAATGGAATGGAATATGGAATGGAAATGGAAAAAGAATAAATAAAGGAATAAAATAAGGAATAGAATAGAACAGAATTGAACGGAACAGAATAGAATGGAATGGAATATGGAATGAAATGGAAATGGAAATAATAGAATAGAATAGAATAGAATAGAACGGAATTGAACAGAATAGAATAGAATGGAATATGGAAAAGGGAATAGAATAGAATAAGGAATAGAATAAGGAATAGAATAAAATAAGGAATAGAATAGAATAGAATAGAATAGAATAGAATAGAATAGAATAGAATAGAATAGAATAGAATACTTTATTGGCCAAGTGTGATTGGACACATAAGGAATTTGCCTTTGGTGCATAAGCTCTCAGTGTACATAAAGAAAAATAAAATACATTCATCAAGAATCATAAGATCCAACACTTAGTGACACTCATAGGTTACTCATAAGCAATCAAATTATACTAGGAAACAAATAAAAACAGTATAAATTGAAAGATACAAGCAACACAGTTATAGTCGTAAGTGGGAAGAGAGAGGTACTAGGAAGGAAGAGAAGAATGATAGTAATAAGGAATTAGCAAATAGTTTGACAGTGTTGTGGGGGATTAGCTGTTTAGCAGAGTGATGGCATTCGGGGGGAAAAAAACTATCCTTGTCTCTAGTCGTTCTAGGGTTCAATTATTTAGGAGACTTGCAGAGGAGCCTTAGGAAATTACTAAAAACAAAAATGTCCATCTCAGAGCAAGTTAGCAGCCAGCTGGTCCTCTTACTGAGGTCACGACAACACATCTGGCTGTGTCCGTTCAGTTCTCTTTGACTTGGAAAGGGCTTAGCAATAGCAGTAGACTTATATACCGCTTCATAGGGCTTTCAGCCCTCTCTAAGCGGTTTTACAGAGTCAGCATATCGCCCCCAATAACAATCTGGGTCCTCATTTTACCCACCTCGTAAGGATGGAAGGCTGAGTCAACCCTGAGCCGGTGAGATTTGAACCGCTGAACTGCTGATCTAGCAGTCAGCTGAAGTAGCCTGCAGTGCTGCATTTAACCACCGCGCCACCTCGGCTCTTCTCATTTCTATTTTTTTTATTTTTGCCCTCTTATCCTCGTGGGCTAGGAAGAGTAACTGGATTGCTGGCAAGATCAGGAGACTGATGAAACTTCGACGGGAACAGCCGCGTCCCATGGCGGAGGGAGCCGGCAGCAGCAGCGAGAGCTTGGCGGGGCCCGAGGAACAGGGGTTTGAGAGTAGAGGTGAGATCCGGACGCATCGGAAGGGTGAAAACGGTCATAAGTCACCGTGGCAGCTTTGAAGGGTCACTAAACAGAGCTGTTAAGTCTAAAGGTAAAAAGGTTCCCCTCGCACATCTGTGCCAGTCGTTCCCGACTCTAGGGGGCGGTGCTCATCTCCGTTTCAAAGCCGAAGAGCCAGCGCTGTCCGAAGACGTCTCCAGGGTCATGTGGCCGGCATGACTCAACACCGAAGGCGCACGGAACGTTGTTCCCTTCCCACCAACGGTGGTCGCTATTTTTCTACTCGCAATTTTTTAACGTGCTTTCGAACTGCTCGGTTGGCAGAAGCTGGGACAAGTCACGGGAGCTCACTCCGTTATGCGGCACTAGGGATTCGAACCGCCGAACTTTCTGATTGACAAGCTCAGTGTCTTAGCCCCTGAGCCCCTGAGCGTCCCTTTGTTAAGTCTAGGACTGCCTGAATACAGGAAGCTTAGTTGGGTGTCTGATTACCCAATGCTATTTCCTTGGTGGGGATTTATTTGTCGCCCAGATGACGCAACAACTCGCCTCCGGAAATTGTGGGTTCTCCATCATGGGAGGTTTCTAAAGAGATTTTGGACAACTGTTTGTCTGCAATCGTATTGGGACTTCTGCTCGAGCAGGGGGTTGGACTAGAAGACCTCCAAGGTCCCTTCCCACTCTGCTGTTCCTTCCCTCCCTCCCTCCCATTTTGTTCTTTTCCTTTCCCTTTAAACCTTCATTCCCCCCTGCTTTCTCTCCCCTTCCTTCCTTCCTTCCTTCCTTCCTTCCTTCCTTCCTTCCTTCCTTCCTTCCTTCCTTCCTTCCTTCCTTCCTTCCTTCTCCATCTCTGGGGGTTTTCAAGAAGAGATTGGGCAAACATTTGTCTGAAATCGTATTAGGACTTCTGCTCAAGCAGGGGGCTGGACTAGAAGACCTCCAAGGTCCCTTCCAACTCTGCTGTTCCTTCCTTCCTTCCTTCCTTCCTTCCTTCCTTCCTTCCTTCTTTCCTCCCTCCCTCCCTCCCTCCCTCCCTCCCTCCCTTCCTTCCCCTTCCCTTCAGCAAATAGCAGATAGTTAATCTGCTCTCTCTCTCTCTCTCTCTCTCTCTCTCTCTCTCTCTCTCTCTCTCTCTCTCTCTCTCTCTCTCTCTCTCTCCTTCCTTCTTCCCTCCCTCCCTCCCTCCCTTCCAGAAAAGGTTTTTAAAGAAGAGATTGGACAATCATTTGTCTGAAATGGTAGAGGGTCTCCTGCTTGAGCAGAGGGTTGGACTAGAAGACCTCCAAGGTCCCTTCCAACTCTGTTCTTCCTTCCTTCTTTCCTTCCTTCCTTCCTTCCTTCCCCTTCCCTTCAGCAGATAGCAGATAGTTAATCTGCTCTCTCTCTCTCTCTCTCTCTCTCTCTCTCTCTCTCCCTCTCTCCTTCTTCCCTCCCTCCCTCCCTTCCAGAAAAGGTTTTTAAAGAAGAGATTGGACAATCATTTGTCTGAAATGGTAGAGGGTCTCCTGCTTGAGCAGAGGGTTGGACTAGAAGACCTCCAAGGTCCCTTCCAACTCTGTTGTTCCTTCCTTCCTTCCTTCCTTCCTTCCTTCCTTCCTTCCTTCCTTCCTTCCTTCCTTCCTTCCTTCCTTCCTTCCTAAAAACAACACAGAGTGTTCCTAAGAGAACACAGAGTGGGCAAGCGTTTGTCTGAAATTGTATTGGGACTTCTGCTCGAGCAGGGGGTTGGACTAGAAGACCTCCAAGGTCCCTTCCAACTCTGTAATATTCTATTACGCGGACTCTCTTGGCATTCCGCTTCTCCTTCCTTCTAAACCACCCATAATTTAATTCCCAGGATTAAACATTTGCAATCTCTTCCATTCTCAGATGCTATTTTTCTAGCTCGGCATCTTCCAAATTGTTTTTTTTTTTTTAATCTCCCCCAAAAGTTTCCAGCACGCCCAGCTCACCGTCTCTTCTCCGCAAAGCAAGCAGCATCGCCAGCCTCCCGGAGAGCCCGCCAGTCCACTTCCGCCGTTGCCGCCTCAGTTCCCGGATGCCCGTAACAGAACCTTCGGGGTCCGGGGACGAAGAAGGGGGCCAGGATACCCCCAGACAGCGTTTTCGGCAACGCCGACTGGGCATCTTGTGGGGGTCTCTGGAACAGCCTGGGGTCCCTGTGGAAGAGTCAGGACCCCCAAGCCAATTGTCCACAACCAGCGAGGAGGAAAGAGGTGAGGCTTGATTGATTGTGTTCTGACCTAAGCTCCTCCTGCTTCGACGACTAATTCCTCGTCCCCTTTTATTTAATTGACAGTGAATTCCTCTCCAGCGAAGTCTTTCCTCTCCCGCAGTCTTTCAAGATAAGTCGCAATTACCGACCTTGATCAGGCTTGGAGAGGGGCCAGGCCCATATCTTTCAGACGCCACAATACTTGGGAAGAATGCAGGAATGAACTAATTGCCTCCTGCAAGCTCCACTCCCCTTTCGCTCCTCTTTTATTCCCTCTGGGAGGGGCCATTCACCGTCCACCAGTGGCCTTCCTCCCGAGTCGACCCCTGTTCTTTAGCTGTTCCCTTCGTCTGGCAATTCTGTGCATGCGCAAACTGGGAACAGGCTCCAGCTGTTCTTCTGCCTCACTGATGTCTGATTCTGAAGGCAGTTGATAACTGTCAGACGGCCCTGGCCCTCTCTCTGCCTCCGACACAGAGCCCTCCTCAGACTCCAGGACTGGCCCAGGTTCCTCCCCAACCCTCCTCACTGTCCAAATAATTGTCCTCTCTGTTTCTCCTTCGTTCGAGGTTGCTTCCCTCCTTGATTAGTTGCCATCAATGGTGTAAGCAGTTTCCTGCCTGAGCAGGAGATTGGCTAGAAGGTCCCTTCCAATGCTGTTATTCTGAATCACGCACGAGTGTGCTTTCCTTGTAGGCCGGCCGCCGGGCGAGGAGGATCCAACTTCAAGCTGCCTCTTGTGATATTCTGATGTTCCCTTCCCACCGACAAGCCACACAAACGCCGAAGCCACAACCGGGCTCACAAAGACGCACAAGCTAGCAAGGGAAGTCCCGTTTCCTGAAAGATATGCGACAACTCTGTGTGAAAACGACAAGGCCATCCAGTCTGGGGTGATGCCCATGAGTTGCTGGAATCTACTGGTGTTCTCACTGAGGCTTTCCGAGAGCCTGAAGCCAACTCCTTGTCCCAACAAAAACCCCTTTTATTAATTGGTTGTGAATTCTGCTCCTTCACATCCAGCAAAGTCTTTCGAGGGAGGATTTACGGTCACAGACCTTATCTGGCTTGGAGAGCTGCCAGGCCGATCTCTGCAGAACTTGGTCAGGAGGTTCGGAGAGTCACGAACCAATGAAGCGAACTAATGGTCCCTCCTGCAAACTCCACTCCCCTGTCGCTCCTCTTATTTCCTCTGGGAGGGGCCATTCACTGTTCACCTGTGGCCTTCCTCCCAAGTCGACCCCTGTTCTTTAGCTCTTCCCTTCGTGTCTGGCCACTCTGCGCATGTGCACACTGGGAACAGGCTCCAGCTGTTCTTCTGCCTCACTGATGTCTGACTCTGAAGGCAGCTGATAACTGGCATACGACTCTGGCCCCCTCTCTGCCACCGACACAGAGCCCTCCTCAGATCCTTCCCCAGACATCAGGACTGGCCCAGGTTCCTCCCCAACCCTCCTCACTGTCCGAATCTGCTGCCAATGGTGGGCCACAACAACTGGATCCTTTTTACTCTCGTAACTAAACCCCTGTGGACTTTCAACCCCCTTCTGAAACTTATTTTTTTTAGCTATTTGTGGCTTCTTTCTTGTGGCAAGGAGTTTCAAAGGCTGGCAATCAACCAGCTTTTTTGAGGTCGGTGCAAATCGTACCTGTGGCAAGACGGAAGGGCCAAATGAATGTAATACATAAATCTTTATTTTTTTATATATGTATATTAAAAAGGATGTGTGTATGTCCCGGCATAACTCTGGAGCAATTTCAACCAAACTTGGTACACAGATTGAATTGAATTGAATTGATTTTATTTGTAGGCCGCCCTTTTCCCTGAGGGGACTCAGGGCGGCTCACAGAAAACCAGGGAGGGGGGAATACAACACTAAGACGACAACACATAATAAAAATAATACGCAACATGCATACAACATTCGGGCGGGGTAATGGTCCTTATCCCCAGGCCTGACGGGCGAGCCAGTTCTTCAAGGCTGTGCGGAAGGCCTGGACGGTGGAGAGGGTACGAATCTCTACGGGGAGCTCGTTCCAAAGGGTCGGGGCCGCTGCTGAGAAGGCCCTCCTCCTTGTGGTTGCCAGCCGACACTGGCTGGCCGATGGAGTGCGGAGGAGGCCTAACCTATGAGATCTTATAGGTCGTAGGGAGGTAATTGGCAGAAGGCGGTCTCTCAAGTATCCAGATCCACTGCCATGTAGGGCTTTATGGGTGATCAATAGCACCTTGAAGCGCATCCGGAGATCGACAGGTAGCCAGCGCAGCTCGCGGAGGATAGGTGTAATGCGGGTGAATCGGGGTGCACCCGCAATCACTCGCGCGGCTGCGTTCTGCACTAGCTGAAGTCGCCGGATGCTCTTCAAGGGCAGCCCCATGTAGAGCACATTGCAGTATTCCAGCCTAGAAATCACGAGGGCCCGAGTGACTGTTGTGAGGGCCTCCCGGTTCAGGTAGGGTCGCAACTGGCGCACCAGGCGTACCTGGGCGAATGCCCCCCTGGTCACAGCCGCTATATGATGGTCGAATGTCAGCTGTGGATCCAGGAGGACTCCCAAGTTGCGAACCCTCTCTGAGGGGTAAAAAATTTGACCCCCCAGCCTGAGTGTTGGATTAGTGGCCGAATTTTTGGGAGGAAAACACAACAGCCACTCGGTCTTTTTTGGGTTGAGCACAAGCTTGTTAATCCTCATCCAGTCCATGACGGCTTCAAGCCCCCGGTCCATTACGTCAACCGCTTCATTGATTTGGCACGGGGCGGACAGATACAATTGCGTATCGTCCGCGTATTGATGGTATCTAATCCCGTGCCTACGGATGATCTCTCCCAGCGGTTTCATGTAAATGTTAAATAGTAGGGGGGATAAGACCGAACCCTGCGGCACCCCATATTTCAGGGGCCTTGGGGACGATCTCTGCCCTCCCACTAACACCGACTTACTCTTCCAGATGACTTACTCTCTGGAAATAAATACTGGGGTGGGGAGGGGGAGACATCCCGAGTAGTGAGTGTGTTTGTGTGTGTGTCCAGCGTAACTCTGGAATGCCTGGCCCATTAAGGAGAGCGAGTGCGGTGTCCTAGAGCGGCAATTGCTTGTGATGTCATGGGAGGGAGAAGGGAAAGCCTGGGCCATTAAGGAGAGCGAGTGCGGCATCCTAGAGCGGCAATTGTTTGCGATGTCAGTTCCTTCGCAGCTTCCTCTGGCGTGCCAGCCGTGATGTTCGCCCTCTAGTGGACCAATGGGGAAGCGCCTGATGGGTTTGGGGCAAAGTGCCAGGATCGTAGAAAGGGCGGGAAAGAGGAGCGCATCGTGGGAGAGGGAAGGGGGGAGGGCAGGGATGATGGGCATAGGGGGAAGAATGACTTTTTTTTTGCCATGGTTGATTGTGGTGCTTCCATATCGGCGGTTTCCAAGAAGAGATTAGACAGCCATTTGTCTGGAATGGTCTCCTGCTTGAGGAGGGGGGGTTGGACTAGAAGACCTCCAAGGTCCCTTCCAACTCTTGTTATTCTGTACAGGTATTATTCCTGCACATGTTACCCCTTGACTTACGACTACAACAGAGCCCCAAATTTCTGTTGCTAAGTGAAACATTGATTAGTGGAGGCTCCCCCGCCCCAACTTTGTTGCCGCCATTGATAAGGGAATCACGGCAGTTGTTAAGTTAGTCAATTAACGTTATTAATTGAATCCAGCTTCCCCATCGATTTTGCTTGTCAGAAGGTCACAAAAGGGGATGACGTAACCCCCGGGACACGGCGACCGTCATAAATAGGAACCAGTTACCAAGAATCTGGATTCTGATCATGTGACTATGTTGCTGTTAATTGCGAAGTCATATCCGACCCATCGGGACCCCATGGACAATGTTCCTCCAGCCCTTCCTGTCCTCTCCCACCCTCTGGAGTCCATTGAAGCTCAGGCCGGCTGCTTCAGTGACTCCATCCAGCCACCTCCTTCTCTGCCGTCCCCTTCTTCTTCTTCTGCCCTCCATCGTTCCCAGCATGAGGCTCTTCTCCAGGGAGTCCTTCTTCCTTCTCATCAGGTGGCCAAAGGATTTGAGTTTCCTCTTCAGGATCCGGCCTTCTAAAGAGCAGCCAGGGTTGATCTCCTCTAGGACTGACCGGTTGGATGGCCTTGCAGTCCAAGGGATTCAATGCAGGAGTCTTCTCCAGCCACCAGAGTTCAAAGGCCTCCATTCTTTGGCCCTCAGCCTTCCTTATGGTCCAACCTTCACAGCCCTCCGTTGCAACTGGGAAAACCGTAGCCTTGACTAGACGCCCTTTTGATTGGCAGGGCGATGTCTCTGCTGTTTAGGATGCTGTCTAGCTTTGCCCTTCTGCCAGTTTATGCTGCTGGAGGGTACAAATGTAGGGGGATCGGGTGCAAATCCCCTCTTTTCACTTGTCAAGTGCAATTAAGGGAAAGACACAGATCTGAGCCGAGTTTGATTGACAGGAGATTTTATCTAAAGCGGCACCCGTTTCCCTTCTTAAGTTGCTGTGCGTAAAGGCTTAGGGGAAGGTAATCAGTGAAGGGACGGATAACTTAAATAAGATTTTTCTGAAGTCTAGGAAAGAGGAAGCATAAGAAGAAGAAGAAAGTTACTTCCGAAGGAACTCTGCTTTAATTGCAGAGTGTCCTTCTCCGAACCACTTCCCATCACCGACTTTAGAAGAGGAGAGATGTATCTGCTGTGTTTTTGTTTTGTTTTTTTCTTGCACAAATAACTTCCTTCCTGTTTTAAGATCCTTGCAGCTGCTCTGCAAATTTCTCCCTGGCCTTTGCAACCACAGAGAACGGGGGGAAAAACAAAAGGGCCGCTTCGTTTTTTTTCTAAGGTGGGGGAAATCACTTCTTTTTTCAGAAGTCAACTTTGCACTTAAGGGAAGGATCTCGTTCGAAGTGACTTGGAATTCCTGTAATATTAACAACGTGGAGATGGTGATGTCTTTTCTCTGCTCTTCTCTATTTTATTCTCTATTCCATTCCATTCCATACAATTCTATATTTTATTCTCTATTCTGTTCTGTTCTATTCCTTTCCTATTCCATTCTCTCTTCTATTTTATTCTCTATTCCATTCTAGTCTATATTTTATTCTTTATTCTGTTCTATATTCTATTCTCTGTTTTGTTCTATTCTATTCACTATTCTGCTCTATTCTATTTCTTTTTTTTTTAAAAAAGTTTTTTTTAATTTATTTTCCATTTTAAAAAATATAAACATTTCATCTCTCCTTAAGCAGTGTGTCGCCTGGGTACAAATATTTCTGTGCAACATCCTTCCACAAATTATATACATTGAACAATTATGCCATATGTAACTCTTCATTTTCTTCATGTGTCTTCTAATAAAAATACAATAACACTAAACATGATTATTCTACTGCTCTATTCTATTTCTATGCTATTCTATTCTATTCTCTTATTCTATTCTATTCTAATTATCTATTCTAAGTTCTCTATTCTATTCTAAATCTCTATTCTATTCCAATTTTCTATTCTTTCTCTATTGTATTTTATTTTTTCTATTCTATGCTATGCTATTCTTATTCTATTCTAATTATTCTATTCTAATTCTCTATTCTATTCTAATTTCTCTATTCTAATTTCTCTATTCTATTCTAAATCTCTATTCTATTCAATTCTATCCTATTCCAATTCTCTATTCTATTATTTCTCTATTCTATTTTAATTTTTCTATTCTATGCTATGCTATTCTTATTCTAATTTCTCTATTCTAATTCTCTTGTAATTTCTCTATTCTATTCTAATTTCTCTATTCTTTCTCTATTCTATTCTAAATCTCTATTCTATTCTATTCTAATTCTCTATTCTATTGTATTCTAATTTCTTTATTCTATTCTAAATCTCTATTCTATTCTGCTCTGTTCTATTCTATTTTAATTTTTCTGTTCTATTCTATTCTATTCCCCACCTCAAACAAATGGAAGAAAGTCGTAACATTAAACGCGGCTTCTATCCTGTGCCACTGTGACTTTAGCAATCCTTGGCTGCCAAAGACATATTTCAAATAAGGACCCTGTTCAGATTTTTTAAAAAAAAATTACAAGATTTTGGACTGGACTTGATACCTGGCGTTTGAGCGAAACCAGCTGAGACTCCAGACGGCACAAAGTGAGCACGGCCATTATTTCTTATTCTATTCTATTTCTATTCTGTATTTTGTTTATTTATTTATCCTATTTATTCTTTATTTTGCCCTGAAAGTGAGATGATCAAATTGTCCAGCATCTGGAGTTTGACAGTGAATTTTTCCCAAACTTTCAGTAGAGTGACTTTGTTGGAAATTTATTCTACCTTATTTTTATTTTGTATCCAACCTTTATTGTTTTTACAAATAACAAACATATCTATCACATCTTCCTCCTCCCATTTGCCTCCTCCTGTTTGACAGACACAACCTTGGGAAGTGGGTCGGGCTGAGAAAGGGATTGGCCCACAGTCACCCAATTGGCTTTCACGACTAAGGAGGGACTAGAACTCCCAGTCCCCTGGTGATTGGCCCAAAGTAACCCAGGTGGCTTTCCTGGTGAAGGCGGGATTAGAATTTGGTTGTTTTCTTGCAGATGCTTCTTTACCAAACATCATCAGTGCTACAGGAAACACTTGCAGCAAAACCCACCAGCACTGATAACATTCCCTAGTTGGTTCATGAAACGTCTGGAAGAAAACCACCATTCTCAAGAGAGAATCAAGGACCCCGCAGCCCTCCTGCTCTCCCATCTCCTTCTCTCTACAAACCCCCGTCTCTTCTAGCAGTGATGACGTTACCTAGTTGGGTCACAAGACGCCTGCAAGGAAACCACCAAGCTCAGAGAGCACCAGTCCTCATTTCAACCCTGGTTCTGCAAAATATTCTGTTTCATCAGCACAGTAATAATTATTGATCGTGATGTTTTTGGATGGGGAAACAGAGGCAATTCTAGAGTCTAGAGTCAGTGTTTCTCAACCTTGGCAACTTGAAGATGTCTGGACTTCAACTCCCAGAATTCCCCAGCCAGCATTCGCGAATGCTGGCTGGGGAATTCTGGGAGTTGAAGTCCAGACATCTTCAAGTTGCCAAGGTTGAGAAACACTGTTCTACTCTAGACCAACAAAGCTTTCTGCAGGTCTCCTGAAAGCAGATACCCCATTCTCTGGAAATCCACTGGAATTTCAGGATCGTTCCAAGGATCGATTAATTTCATTTGCGATCCCGGCTTCTCCCACCACCCCCCCTCGCAGTGATGCCCCCCTCCCCTCTCGCTTCTGTGGCCTGCCATTCACCCGATTGTAGCTTTAGTGGGCTACATCAACCAGATTTTCTGTTATGTGAGTGTGGGAAGGGTTAGGGACATTGGAGATTGAAACAGATTATTTCGCACCCTCCTAAATTCCCACTTTGAACGGAAAGAAGAGGATTCCCGGGGGTGGGGGGGAGAGGCAGCAGCCCCCTCTCCAAATCCGGACCCCCTCCCAACCTTATCTGACTAATAGATTGCTTTCCAGAAGTTGTGGGCGCTCCTTCCCTGAAGGCTTCAACCAAGGGGTTGGACTAGAAGACCTCTAAAGTCCCTTTTGGCTCTGTTATTCTGTCATTTTGTAAGGGTCTCCTGCTCGAGCGGGTGGGGGGGTGGGACTAGATGAGCTCTAAGGTCCCTTTTGGCTCTGTTATTCTGTCATTTTGTAAGGGTCTCCTGCTTCAGCAGGGGGCTGGACTAGAAGATCTCTAAAGTCCCTTTTAGCTCTGTTATTCTGTCCTTTTGTAAGGGTCTCCTGCTCGAGCGAGGGGGGGTTGGACTAGATGACCTCCAAGATCCCTTCCGGGTCTATTCCGATTGATTTTTAAGAAGAGATTAGACAACCATTTGTCTGCAATTGTACAGGCTCTCCTGCTTGAGCAGTGGGCTGGACTAGGCGACCTCCAAGGTCCCCTTTCCAGCTATTGTTATGCTATCATTTTGTAAGGGCCTTCAAGTATCTGTCTTTTCGGCCCCTATCAAGGGGTGAAGCAGACCCTTGGCGGCCCACAACTGCCCCCCCTGCCCCCCCAGGAAGGAGAGGGAGGGGGGCTGCAGACGGGAGAGGGAAGAAGCCCTCCGATTGCTCCCACCCTCCCCAAACCTGCAAAAGGAGAGGGGGGGGGCTTCTATGAAAAAGCGCTGCGCTTTTTTTTCCTTCTCCCCTCTACGGCGGGTGACAACTGCGGGCAACTTTCGGGGAGGGTTGGTGGGTGGCAAGAAGGGGGTCCCGTCGCCCTCCCCGGGGCGGCTCCCCAGATTTTGTGCCTTGCGCTTCCTCTCTTCCTCCTCCTCCTCCTCCTCCTTCTCTCGCGCATTCCTGCCTCTTGACTCAGGCCTGGAGAAGGAGAAGGCGGCGGCGGCAGCGGCGGCGGCGGCGGGCGCTCGCTGGCTGCACCAGGAAGCCCTGTGCGCGGCCCGCAGCATGTAAGGCGAGCGGAGGCAGCGCTAGACAGGCGAGGGAAGGAAGAAGGAGGAGGAGGAGGAGGAAGAGGAGGGAGACGGCTCGGCCATGGAGGACGGCACCGAGGAGGAGACGGTGGAGCTGCCCCTGACCAACGGTACCCCGAGATCCAGGCTCCCCGGACCCCCCAAACGAGGGCTCCCCACCCCGCGGGCGCGCAAGGGGACCTTGGAGACGTCAGCCGCGCCTAGGGCGCACCGCGCGCCCTTGGAGCCTCTCCAAGCCTCTCCATGCCGGGGCGCGGGGAATGGGGGGTCCCCAATGGGCCTGGGGGGCGTGTGGGGGGCTGAAATGTCAGGGTGACAGCCGGATCTCCCCCCCCCCATATTTGGAGGGGGGGAGGCGGCCGCGCGCGGAGGCCCGCGGAGTTGGGGCCGAGACGGGGCGCGCCAGTGGGGTGCGGGGACAGCCTTGGGGTAGGGGCGAGTTGGGTGCGAGGCGCTGGATCGGGAAGGGGGGGTCCCTGGCTTCCCCAGTAGCCGAAGAGATATTGGGGAGGGGGTGTTTCAGAGAAGGCAGGGCGCGGGCATCGTCTCTGGGGAAGCTAGGAGTGCAGGGAGGGGTCTCTCGCGGGACCCTCTCCCCATATCCGGAAGGCGAGCCACCAGTTGCTTATCTAACTCCTGCCCCCCCCCCCAATCCCTTTCTAGCTTTGCAAAACAGGAGTGGGTGCGCAGAGCCGGGCCAAAACAGGGGGGGGGTTGCCTGCCTGGCAGTGCCAGCCCGGGCTCGTCGGGACCCCCAGAGCCCAGCCAGACGACCCCCCCTTTGCAAAGGCAAGGAGCTGGCCAGGCCTGGCCAAGTGTTATTTTTCAAAGTGGGGGAAGCCCCGCCTCTGAATGGAGGCAAGCCCCGCCTCTCCGCCCAGCTGGAACTGGGGCTCTCGCGTGCGTGTGTGTGTGTGTGTGTGTGTGAAAGAGAGAGGAGGGGGGGGGGTTATGTGTGCCTCTGAATCAGCAGCCCACCCCCGTCGGGATTGGCACGTGGGGGCGGGCTGGGGGCTCGAGCCAGCGAGCAGCCGCGGCGCCTGCAGGCGGCGACAGGTGGGTGGTGGGAGGGGGCTCAGAAGGCTGTTTCTGGGGTGGGGGGGTGTTTGACGGCTTAACATTCCCTCCCCCCCCCTCCTGCCTTCAGCATCTGAACCTCCTTACAGTATTGAACTGTACCGTAGGTATTTCAGTTTAATCAGAATCGAGCTGGAAAAGGGACCTTAGAGGTCTTCTAGTCCACCCCCCCCTGGTCAAGCAGGAGACCCTGTGCTATTTCAATCAATCAATCAGAATAGAGCTGGAAAAGGGACCTTGGAGGTCTTCTAGTCCAGCCCCCTGCTCAAGCAGGAGACCTTATATCGTTTCAATCAATCAATCAGAATAGAGCTGGAAAAGGGACCTTGGAGGTCTTCTAGTCCAGCCCCCCTGCTCAAGCAGGAGACCCTGTGCTATTTCAATCAATCAATCAGAATAGAGCTGGAAAAGGGATCTTGGAGGTCTTCTAGTCCAGCCCTCTTGCCCAAGCAGCAAATCCTATACAGAGATGGCTAACTTTTTCCGGACGGAGGGCCTAAAGCATGCACGCCCGAACCCCCCAAAATGCAACGTGCACCCCCCCCGTGCAAGCGGGCCCCCCCATGCATACACACACAGCTCCCCCCCTGCATTCACATCCCCCCCTCCCGGTGGCAGAGGCCTGAAAACCACCTGGCCGACGGAAGGCACGCCCACACGTGTGGCACAGGTGAATTCGGCCGAGAGGGTTGCCATCAGGGTCCTTCTACTGTTCCAGAAAAGTGGCTTCTCCAGTCCCTTTTTAAAAGCCTCCAGGGATGGAGCCCCTACTACCACTTCTGAAGGCAGTGTTGCGATGGTTTAATTGTTTGGAAAGAGGGAGCAAGGCACACCTTTAAATTGCAGGTATGTGGGGGGGGGCTGAACTGGGGCAAACAAGGGTAGGAGCCCCCACCTACCCTCGCTGGCTGGGGTCAAGCCTCCCCCATTTTTTGGCTGCCAAGGGATGAAGATTAATGTGGTCGCTTTTTTCCCCATTTTCCAGTTGGACGCCTCTGTATAACCCTGGGTGATCTTGGGATCACCTAGATGTCTGCGTTTCCCAAAACCTGGCAACTTTGAGAAGTGTTTGGATTTGCTGGCTGGGGGATTAGAATTAGAATGGAATAGAATTTTATTATTTGTATGCCGCCCTTCTCCGGGAGGACTCAGGGCGGCGAACAATTCAAGGGGGAAAAAAAGGGGAACATAAAAAACAAAATACAAATAATAAAAGTAAACAACAGTCTCACAACCATGCATGTCGAGAGGGGAGGGAACTCATCATCCCCAGGCCTGCTGGCAAAGCCAGGTTTTGACGGCTTTTCGGAAGGCCTGGAGAGAGGTGAGGGTCCGAATCCCTGCGGGGAGTTCGTTCCAGAGGGCTGGAGCTGCCCCAGAGAAGGCCCTCCCCCGGGTAATAGCCAGGTGGCATTGGCTGGTAGATGGCCAACCCTGTGAGATCTAATGGGTCTGTGGGAGATTCTGGGAGTTGGAGTCTATACACACACACACACACATCTCTTTAATTTGCCAAGTGTGAAAAACATGGACGGATAGCACAACTCAGCGTGAAAGGAAGCCACTGTCTGTCTTTCCCAGCTGTCAAAAGCCTAGTTAAATTGATTCATGTTTGAACGCAGTTCCTTGATCGTTGCGTGGCCTGGTTGAATACATTATCCGAACCCGGGTGTGGGTGTATACAATGCATAGCCCCAACCCCCCTCCCCATTTGCCTCGCTTGTCAATCAACACCCCCCCCCCCAAAAAAAGCAGGATCTTCCTTTCCGCTCCTTAATTACCGTAAATCTAGGTCATACAGCGATAAGTCTCTCCCGAATGCGCTTTAATGTACCCTTTAAGCCAAGGCTTCACATTTGTCAGTCGAGATTTCAGAAATGGAGCCTCCAGCAAGCAGGGCAGTCTACCTTTGAGGACAGCACGCCCGGGAAGACGTGAGGACAGGAGTTTGTTTTGTGGGACGTATGTTTGCTGAGTGTCTGGTAGGAGAGATGGATTTACGGAACACGAAACGGGGCCAGTAAAGTGATTTCTTTCGGATTTAGGGTTTTCTCCTTTCAGGTGAATAATAATTATTTTTTTAATCTATTTTTGCCAATCGTAATGAGAAAAGAGCAGCCGAGGTAAGGTAGGATGGAATAGAATAAAAACTTTATTGTCGCTTCAGATGTACGCTAATCGGCGTGCGTTAAAATGAAATTCTCGCTGCGTTCGCCGCTCTCAAAAGATTATGATGCGCCATGCGCCCACAGGGAAGAGGCGTATAATGTGCGTGCGTGGGTCTGATGGCTTTTAGCGGGGATGAGTGATTTTACTCAAGGGACCCCGGAGGAGAAGGAAACAGTTTTCAAATGGCCCTATTTTTAAGAAATATAATTTTGAATTTGAACCACGTGCCGCGTGGCCGAAGCTGATTTGAACGGCCGATGTTGTGTGATCGAAGAAAATAGTGGGGGAAACGCCACGGCTCCCTTTGGGATCTCACCAGCCGAGGAAGATTTAAGCGAGGGCCGTGTTTTGTACGTGTGGTCGGAAAAAGAGGCCCTCTGGGGATGGTAGTCTCCCGGGCAAGTGTGGGCTTGCTTCACTGCCTGTTGGCTAACCTGTGATTCACCTGCCCGGAAATGGGGTGACTCCCCAGGGAATTGGGTGGGAAGGTGTGACTTGTGCGTGAGCAAAGGTTTCAGCGACGAGGCTGTGAGAGGGTCAAGATTGCCCCTCGGATGCCTTGGGATGCCCTGGCACAACCTACCTACTCCTGTTTTTCTCATGCTCAGGAACTTTTAAGATGGGTGGACTTCAATTCCCAGGATTCACCAGCCACATAGTCTTAAGTGTACTGGATGGGGAATTCTGGGAGTTTGTTCTTTCTTTCTTTCTTTCTTTCTTTCTTTCTTTCTTTCTTTCTTTCTTTCCTCCCTCCCTCCCTCCCTCCCTCCCTCCCTCCTTCCTTCTTCTTTCTTTCTTTCCTTCCTTCTTTCTTCTTTCTTTCTTTCTTGTTCTTTCCTTCCTTCCTTTCTTTCTTCTTTCTTTCTTTTTCCTTCCTTTCCTTCCTTCCTTTCTTTCTTTCCTTCCTTCCTTCCCTTCCTCTTTCTTTCTTTCTTTCTTTCTTTCTTTCTTTCTCTCTCTCTCTCTCTCTCTCCCTCCCTCCCTCCCTCCCTCCCTTCCTTCCTTCTTATTTTCTTTCTTTCCTTTCTTCTTTATTGGCCAAGTGTGATTGGACACACAAGGAATTTGTCTTTGGTGCAGATGCTCTCAGTGTACCTAAAAAGACAAGATAATGAACCTTGCCTCTTTTGTCTTGTCTTTCGTCAAGAATCCTAAGGTGCAAACACTTAATGATGCTCAGAGGGTACAAAATAAACAACCAGGAAACAAACAATATCAATATTGGGTACTTGAGAGACCGCCTGCTGCCAATCACCTCCCAAAGACCCATTAGATCACACAGATTCGGCCTCCTCCGGGTTCCGTCTACCAGCCAATGCCATCTGGCTACTACCCGGGGGAGGGCCTTCTCTGTGGCGGCTCCGGCCCTTTGGAACGAGCTCCCCGCAGAGATTCGGACCCTCACCTCTCTCCAGGCCTTCCAAAAAGCCGTTAAAACCTGGCTGTGTCGGCAGGCGTGGGGTCGATGAGTTCCCTTCCCCTCTCGAATCGTCTGGCTGTTGGTTGTTTTTAAATGCCCTGTACTTTTTGCTGTAGTTTTTGTGTTTCCCTTCCCCTCCTTTGGGTTTGTGCGCTGCCCTGAGTCCCGCCGGGAATAGGGCGGCATAAATAAAATGAACCTCGGACCTCGAATATAAATCGCAAGGATACAAGCAGCAAAGTTACAGTCCTGCAGTCATAAGCGGGAGGAGGTGGGTGATGGGAACGATGAGAAGGCTAATAGTAATAGTAATGCAGCCTTGGTGAATAGTTTGACAGTGTTGAGAGAATTATTTGTTTAGCAGAGGGATGCCGTTCGGGGAAAAAACCGTCCTTGTGTCTAGTTGTCTTGGTGTGCAGTGTCCTACAGCGTCGTTTTGAGGGTAGGAGTTGAAATAATTTACGTCCAGGATGCGAGGGATCTGTAAATATTTTCCCGGCCCTCTTTTTGACTCCTGCAGTGTGCAAATCCTCAATGGTCAGGTTGGCAGTAATTGTTTTTTCTGTAGTTCTGATTATCCTCTGAAGTCTTGTTGGGTTGCAGAACCAAACCAGATAGTTATGGAGGTGCAGATGAGAGACTCAATAATTCCTCTGTAAAACTGCATAATTGGACAGTTTGAAGTCCACATATCTTAAAGTCCACTGGCTGGAGAATTCTGGGAGTTGAAGTTCTCATCTTAAAGCATGCTGGCTGGAGAATTCTGGGAGTTGAAGTTCTCATCTTAAAGCATGCTGGCTAGGGAATTCTGGGAGTTGAAGTTCTCATCTTAAAGCATGCTGGCTGGAGAATTCTGGGAGTTGAAGTTCTCATCTTAAAGCATGCTGGCTGGGGAATTCTGGGAATGGAAGTCCATCCATCTTAAAGCAAATTGGCTGGGGGATTCTGGGAGTTGAATTTCACCCATCTTAAAAGTAAATCGGCTGGAGAATTCTGGGAGTTGAAGTTCTCATCTTAAAGCATGCTGGCTGGGGAATTATGGGAATGGAAGTCCATCCATCTTAAAGCAAATTGGCTGGGGGATTCTGGGAGTTGAATTTCACCCATCTTAAAAGTAAATCGGCTGGAGAATTCTGGGAACTGAAGTCCACGCAGCTTAAAGTTGCTGAGTTGAGAAACACTGCCTCTTACGGACTCCCAATTAGAGCTGGCCATCCCTGCTTCAGTTCAAAAATAAAATAAAATAAATTAAACTAATAAATCAAGGAAGTGGGTTAGAGGGGTATGGAAAAGATGGTCTGATGCTGTTAGCATTTTTTTAAAAAGCGTTGAAGCTAAAAATTACAGGGAAAAACAACAACAGTAAGATACCTAATAAGAATCTAGATGTCTGAAATAGGAGCCTGTATAATAAATTTAGTCTTCTGAAGCCAAAATCCCAGCGCTGGGCAGTCAGATAGCCTCTAAATCCAGTAAAGTTTTTTTAAATTAATTAGTAATTAATTAGTTACGTACCATGAGCCTAAAGAGTGAGAATTACTGGGGGAGTTTAGGAAGTTGCAGGAGACACCAAATGTATTTATTTATATTTAGTTGATTGACTGAACGTATAGGCCGTTCTGATCAGCATTCACCAGGAATGAATATCAGGAGTATGTTATTATTATATAAAGCCCTGTTGTTATTTGTGGCGATTGTTATTGCTGAAGATCCATTCTTTTGATATATTTTTTTCAAGAGGCCTTGTTGGTAAAGTGATCTTTATCACTTGTTTGTATCTTAGGATGAATGATTGTAACTATGATTTAAGATCTATGACCTGTCACTTTGTTGTTTGTATGTACAGGGAGAGCTTATTATGCACCAGAGACAAATTCCTTGTGTGTCCAATCACACAGCCAATAAAGAATTGAATTCTATTCTATTCTGTTGTTCTCTTCTGTTCTATTCTATTATTATGTTCTATTCTATATTCTATGCTATGCTATGCTATGCTATGCTATTGAGCCAAGGTGGCGCAGTGGTTAAATGCAGCACTGCAGGCTACTGCTAGATCAGCAGTTCAGCGGTTCAAATCTCACCGGCTCAGGGTTGACTCAGCCTTCCATCCTTCCGAGGTGGGTAAAATGAGGACCCAGATTGTTGGGGGCAATATGCTGACTCTCTGTAAACCGCTTAGAGAGGGCTGAAAGCCCTATGAAGCGGTATATAAGTCTACTGCTATTGCTATTGCTATGCTATCCGTGTTTTCCCCAAAATAAGACAGGGTCTTATTTTCTTTTGACCCCAAAATAAGCACTTGGCCTTATTTTCGGGGAGGGCTTATTATTTTGGGGGTACAGGAGGTGGCGAGCATGGCCACCTCATGGCTGCTGCTGTGTTGCAATATTTTCGGGGAGGGCTTATTTTAGCCCATGCGCTCAAAAACTCGATTGGGCTTATTATCCAGGGAGGTCTTATTTTGGGGAAAACAGGCTATGTTCTATTCTGTTCTATTCTATTTTCTGTATTCCGTATTCTGTTCTATTCTATTCTATTCTACTCTACTCTATTTTCTATTCCATTCTATTTTCTATTCTATTCTACTCTATTCTGTTCTTCTATTCTATTCTATTTCCTATTCTATTCTATTTTCTATTCTATTCTACTCTACTCTCTATTCTATATTCTACTCGATTTTGTTCTATTCTCCATTCTATTCTACTCTACTCTACTGTTCTTTATTCTATTCTTCTATTCTATTCTCTATTCTATTCTCTATTCTATTGTCTATTCTATTTTATGTATTCTGTTCTATTTCCTATTCTATTCTACTCTATTCTATTTTCTTTTCTATTCTACTCTACTCTCTATTCTATTCTATATTTTATATTCTATTCTATTCTCTATTCTATTCTATTCTATTCTATTCTATTCTATAGTGCTTGTTTTCATAACTGTTTTTTGTGCATGGAATATAACTTGGGTTTAAATTATCTGGCTGGAATTAATAATAGTCTGGATTTCGAATTCTTTTATCAGCGGGATAACATGTGCGTTTTTGTCTCTCTTTCCCTGCTTAGCAAATTTAACCGGGCACGATGAGGAGAAAGTGGGGATGGAAAATTTCGAACTGCTCAAAGTTTTGGGAACCGGAGGTAAGTGCAAACCAGGTTTATATGGTTTTTAGCTAGCATTCCCCTGTCTGTCTCTCTTTCTCTCTGTCTTTCTGTCTCTCTTTCTCTCTGTCTCTTTGTCTTTGTCTCTCTGTCTTTCTCTCTGTCTCTCTCTGTCTCTCTTTCTCTGTCTTTTTCTCTGTCTCTCTCTCTGTGTGTCTACCTCTCTTTCTCTGTCTCTCTCTCTTTCTGTCTCTTTCTCTCTGTCTCTTACTCTCTGTGTGTGTGTCTCTTTGTTGCTCTGTCTCTCTCTCTCTGTCTCTTTCTCTGTCTTTCTCTCTCTGTCTCTTTCTCTCTCTGCTTCTCTGTCTTTCTCTCTCTTTGTCTCTTTCTGTCTCTTTCTCTCTGTCTCTTACTCTCTGTGTGTGTGTCTCTGTTGCTCTGTCTCTCTCTCTGTCTCTTTCTCTCTTTGTCTTTCTCTCTCTGCTTCTCTATCTCTCTGTCTCTCTGTCTCTCTCTCTCTGCTTCTCTGTCTTTCTCTCTCTGTGTCTCTCTTTCTCTTTCTCTCTCTGTTTCTCTTTGTTGCTCTGTCTCTCTCTGTCTTTTTGTCAATTTCTCTCTCTCTTTGTCTTTCTATCTCTCTCTCTCTCTCTCTCTCTCTCTCTCTCTCTCTCTCTTCCTCCCTCCCTCTGCCTAATAATAGACAGAGCATTTCCCCCCCTTTGTTTAAAAAGAAAACCATTAAGAATCTTGAAATTGCTGCTAATTTTCACTCTTGATTCAGGGGGAGGGATTTGGTTAAAAAGTGAATTTTGCCCCGTTTTACGACCTTTCTTGCCACCGTTGTGAAGTTGAATCCCTGTGCTAGCTTAGTCACACGGTTGTTAAGTGAGCCTGTGCATGTTAGACGGTTGCAAAACGGGGTCGGGTGATCCCGGGAACTCTGCGGCCGTCCTAAATAGGACCCCGGGTGCCAAGCGTCCTAATTTTGATCCCGGGGATGGTGCTATGGCCGTCAGTGTGAGAAACGGTCGTAAGTTGCTTGTTTCAGCGCTGTCGTAGTTTCGGTCACTAAACAAACCGTTGGAAAGCGAGAAAACACCCGCTACGTCCAACCCTGCTTATTGCGTTTCCTTCTGCGCTTCAGCCTACGGGAAGGTGTTCCTGGTCCGTAAACTAACCGGGCACGACACCAACAAGCTTTACGCCATGAAGGTGCTCCGCAAAGCGGCCATCGTCGCCAAAGCCAAGACGACCGAGCACACGCGGACCGAGCGGACTGTCCTGGAGCACGTCCGCCAGTCGCCTTTCCTCGTGACGCTGCATTACGCCTTCCAGACGGACTCCAAGCTCCACCTGATTCTCGGTAGGTGGGGAGAATCGGGGCCGGAGGAGAAAGGGGAAGGTGGGATTGGGAGGGAGTGGGGGACCTTTGCCAGCGCTAAGGCTTCAATCCGAGCCTCTCCTAGATTACGTGAGCGGAGGGGAGCTGTTCACTCACTTGTACCAACGGGACCATTTCTCGGAGGAGGAAGTACGGTTTTACAGCGGGGAGATCATTTTGGCCATCGAACACCTCCACAAGGTGAGAGCTCTTTCGTTTGCCCATTGCTTAAAGCTTCTAGGCCGCCCGTCTCCCATGGACTAAAGCACAGAACATAAAATAGAATAGAATAGAATTTTGGAATAGAATTTTGGAATAGAATTTTGGAATAGAATTTTGGAATAGAATTTTGGAATAGAATTTTGGAATAGAATTTTGGAATAGAATTTTGGAATAGAATTTTGGAATAGAATTTTGGAATAGAATTTTGGAATAGAATAGAATTTTGGAATAGAATTTTGGAGTAGAATCTTGGAATAGAATTTTGGAATAGAATTTTGGAATAGAATTTTGGAATAGAATAGAATTTTGGAATAGAATAGAATTTTGGAATAGAATAGAATTTTGGAATAGAATAGAATTTTGGAATAGAATAGAATTTTGCAATAGAATAGAATTTTGCAATAGAACAGAATTTTGCAATAGAATTTTGGAATATAATTTTGGAATAGAATAGAATATAATTTTGGAATATAATTTTGGAATAGAATAGAATATAATTTTGGAATAGAATAGAATAGAATTTTGGAACAGAATAGAATATAATTTTGGAATAGAATTTTGGAATAGAATTTTGGAATAGAATTTTGGAATAGAATTTTGGAATAGAATTTTGGAATAGAATTTTGGAATAGAATTTTGGAATAGAATTTTGGAATAGAATTTTGGAATAGAATAGAATTTTGGAATAGAATAGAATAGAATTTTGGAATAGAATAGAATTTTGGAATAGAATAGAATTTTGGAATAGAATTTTGGAATAGAATTTTGGAATAGAATTTTGGAATAGAATTTTGGAATAGAATTTTGGAATAGAATTTTGGAATAGAATTTTGGAATAGAATTTTGGAATAGAATTTTGGAATAGAATTTTGGAATAGAATAGAATTTTGGAATAGAATAGAATAGAATTTTGGAATAGAATAGAATTTTGGAATAGAATAGAATTTTGGAATAGAATAGAATTTTGCAATAGAATAGAATTTTGCAATAGAATTTTGGAATATAATTTTGGAATAGAATAGAATATAATTTTGGAATATAATTTTGGAATAGAATAGAATATAATTTTGGAATAGAATAGAATATAATTTTGGAATAGAATAGAATATAATTTTGGAACAGAATAGAATATAATTTTGGAACAGAATAGAATATAATTTTGGAACAGAATAGAATAGAATTTTGGAATAGAATTTTGGAATAGAATTTTGGAATAGAATTTTGGAATAGAATTTTGGAATAGAATTTTGGAATAGAATTTTGGAATAGAATTTTGGAATAGAATAGAATTTTGGAATAGAATTTTGGAATAGAATTTTGGAATAGAATTTTGGAATAGAATATTTGCTCCTGCTTCTGCCAACCTAGCAGTTCGAAAGCACGTAAAAAAATGTGAGTAGAAAAACAGGGACCTCCTTTGGTGGGAAGGGAACAGCGTTCCATGCACCTTCGGCGTTGAGTCATGCCGGCCACATGACCACGGAGACGTCTGTGGACAGCGCTGGCTCTTCGGCTTTAAAACAGAGATGAGCAGCGCCTCCTGGAGTCTGGAACGACTAGCACATCTGTGCGAGGGGAACGTTTTACCTTTTACCTTAGGGAAGTGAATGCCAGCCCTAGGTGGGAGCCTTGTCTGATGATTGTAGTTTTGTTGTTGGCGCAAGGAGCCAAAGAGGTTGCCTTTCTCATTCCTCAGCTTGGCATCATTTATCGGGACGTGAAGCTGGAGAACATCCTGTTGGACAACGAGGGTCACGTGGTGCTGACCGACTTCGGCCTGAGCAAAGAATTTGTGACGGAGGATGTAAGTTCGGATTGTCCGGAAAAGCTCCCTTCTTCCCCTAAACGGCATCCGTGATTGTCTGGTTCCTGGGAATGGGGTGATGGTGGTGGTGAGGTGGGGGAGGGAGGGTTGAGTCTTTGTCGGGGGGGGGGGGGCATCAGGCAATAAAGACCAGCTTTAGCCAGCAATCTAGAAGATGTGTGGACTTCAATTCCCAGAATTCCCCCGTGGCTGACTGAGGAATTCTGGGAGTTGAAGTCCACAAGTCCCCAAATTTGGAGACCCCCGGATGAGATAATCTGGTTGCTGCTTTCTTCCCTTCTTTAGGCTGCACAAAATGTGCCTCTTTATTGATTGTCGTCAAAACTCATTTTTCCCTTCCTTCCTTTTTCTTTCTCTTTTCTTTCTCTTGCCTTCCTTTCTTTCTTTCCTTCCTTCCATCCTATTTCTTTCTTTGCTTACTCTTCCTTTCTGTCTGCCTTAATCTTTTCCTTCCTTCCTTTTCCTTCCTTTTTCTCCTTTCTCCTGTCTTTCTTTCCTTCCTTCCTCTTTTCTTCCTTTCATCCTGTTTCTTTCTTTTCTTACTCTTTCTTTCTGTCTGCCTTAATCTTTTCCTTCTTTCCTTTTTCTCCTTTCTCCTTTCTTTCTTTCCTTCCTCTTCCTTCCTTCCTTTCTCTTTTCTTCCTTTCATCCTATTTCTTTCTTTTCTTACTCTTTCTTTCTGTCTGCCTTAATCTTTTCCTTCCTTCCTTTTTCTTCCTTTTTCTCCTTTCTCCTTTCTTTCTTTCCTTCCTTCCTCTTCCTTCCTTTCTCTTTTCTTCCTTTCATCCTATTTCTTTCTTTTCTTTCTCTTTCTTTCGTTCCTCTTTATTTGTCTTTCTCTTTTCTTTCCTTCCTTTTCTTTTTTTCTTTCTCTCTTTCTTTTTTTCTTTCTTTTTCCTTCCTCTTTCTTTCTTTCTTTCTTTCTTTCATTTTTCTTTCCTTTCTCTTTCCTTCCTTCCTTCCTTCTATCCCCTTCCTTCCCTTTTTTCTTTCCCCTTGCCACAGAAAGAACGGACTTTCTCCTTTTGCGGCACCATCGAATACATGGCCCCCGAGATAGTACGGAGCAAAAGTGGACATGGCAAGGTGAGAAGCTTGACGTAAAATTCTCTAAAACAGGCCAGAAACCAAATTTCACAAGTATTGAGAGAGAAAAACGGAGGCAGCATTAATTTATCTGCGCAGCAGCTTTGGATAAAAGCTTTTTCTAGTAGAGTGGGAGACACACTTAGGGGGAGCAAGTGGAAGACAGCAAAGTAGAATACAGGTAATCCTCGACCTTACGACCAGAATTGGGACCAGCGTTTCCATGGCTAAGCAACACAGTTGTTAAGCGAATCATCGTCCCAATTTTATGACCTTGCTTTTGCCAGCTGTTAAGCACATCACACAGTTAAGGGAATCGTTCCATTGTTCAGTGAATGCAGATCCCCCTTTCCCTCCCCTGTTGATTTTGAGTGTCAGAAGCCAGCAGGGGGAGGTTGCAAACGGGGATCATGTGACCCCCACCCCTGGCCTGAATTTTCACCATGTGACTATCCACGTCATGCCAGTCGTAAACGGGAGGACTGGCTGTCCGTCTCCTTTTTTCAATGCCGTTAGAACTTCAAGCAGATGGTCGTAAGTCAAGGACTGCCTGCATTCTACCAGTTCAGTCCCAAGTTGACTGACTTTCTCTCTCTCTCTCTCCCTTCTTCCCTCCCTTCCACCCACCCCCGTCTCTCTCCCCACTTCGCAGTCTGTGGACTGGTGGAGTTTAGGAATCCTGGTTTTTGAGCTTTTGACGGGTGCGTCCCCTTTTACGCTCGAAGGGGAGAAGAACTCGCAGGCGGAGGTCTCCAGGTGAGGTTGGGGGCGAACTGGAAGATTTGGGGAGACGGGGGGGGGCAGGTAGCCGATGAAATGAGGGGCAAAACCGATCTAGATAACAAGAGCGACGGAAATTCTTAAAAGGAATTTGTCCCTGCTCCTTCCAACTTCTTGAGCCTTGGTGGCGCAGTGGTTAGAGGGCGGTACTGCAGGCGACTTCTGCTGCCTGCCAGCTGCCGGCAACTTGGCAGTTCAAATCTCACTAGGCTCAAGGTTGACTCAGCCTTCCGTCCTTCCGAGGTGGGTCAAATGAGGACCCAGATTGTTAGGGGCAAGAGGTTGACTCTTGCTTGGAGAGGGCTGTAAAAGCACTGTGAATTCCTTCTTTCCTTCCTTCCTTCCTTCCTTCCCTCCCTCCTTCCTTCCTTGTGGTTAGAATGCAGAATCGCAGGCTAACTCTGCCCACAGCCAGGAAGTTCGATCCTGACCGGCTCAATGTTGACTCAGCCTTCCGTCCTTCTGAGGTCGTTAAAATGAGGACCCAGATTGTTAGGGGCGATAGGCTGTAAACCGCTTAGAGAGGGGCTGTAAAAGCACAGAGAAGCGGTATATAAGTCTTAAGTGCTGTTGCTATTCTAGACGGATCCTGAAGTGCAGCCCCCCTTTCCCGTCGCTCATCGGCCACGACGCTCGCGACCTCCTCCAGAAGCTCCTGTGCAAAGACCCCAAGAAACGCTTGGGATCCGGCCCAATGGGGGCCCAGGAGATTAAAGAGCACCCCTTCTTCAGGGTAAGGTTTGCGAGTCCTGCACCCCCCCCCCCTTGGAGACGATGGGCAGGGTGGATTCCTGGCCAGCCTTTCCCTCCCGAGTCCATTTCCCAGAGAAATTGTGCCTGCAAGGATTGGGAGAACTGATTATCCCTGCGCAATGCCTAGTTTTATTTTGCTTTGTTGGGATTTTATCTTTGTTTCGAGCCTCAGTGACTTTTAAGGTGTGTGGACTTCAACTCCCAGAATCCTCTAGCCTGCATTTTGGGAGTCAAGTGTGCCGGCTGGGGGATTCTGGGAGTGGAAGTCTACCCATCTTAAAGCCTGCTGGCTGGGGGATTCTGGGAGTGGAAGTCCACCCCCTCTTAAAACATGCTGGCTGGGGGATTCTGGGAGTGGAAGTTCACCCCTCTTAAAACATGCTGGCTGGGGGATTCTGGGAGTGGAAGTTCACCCCTCTTAAAACATACTGGCTGGGGGATTCTGGGAGTTGGAGTTCACTCCTCTTAAAGCACGCTGGCTGGGGAATTCTGGGAGTTGAAGTCCATCCCTCTTAAAACATGCTGGCTGGGGGATTCTGGGAGTGGAAG
>NW_028261382.1:43473267-43520598 GCF_051295495.1 Thamnophis sirtalis | reverse complement strand
AGACCGTGTCTTCCAGGTAGGTCCCCCTACAAATGCCATATTTTCCAATGGTATTGCAGATGGCAGCCCTCATTTTATGATTTAAAAAAAAAAATACCCAGCATTTAGTAAGCATTATGGCAAAATGCGGCAAAAGTAACAAAAATAACAAACAATGGGTTCATTGGAACCACTGCAGCATTCACAATTACGACCACTGGCTCACTTAACGGCCACTGCAAAAAAGCACCATAAAATCGAATGTCATTATAACCGGCATAGGGTCGTAACTCGAGGACTCTCTCAGTCATTGGATAGGGTTCATTGAAAGAAAGTGTTGATGAAAATTTTTTAATATTTGCAGTAATCGGTTGGTGATCTGTTAATCCTGGCAATCATGTTCTATCAGTAATAATATTTGTGGCAAAATGAATTATTATTATTATTATTAAATATTTGTATTATTTTATATCATAAATTCCATTTCTAGATTGAACAGTGTATTTTCTAGGTGCCAACGTGTTAACTTATTAACATCATCACAATCATTATAATCACGCACATATAAGCATATATGCAATAATATCAATTGTTGAAAAGTGTATTATCTTTCATTATAATATCAATGATATAATCATCAAAAAGGATGGCTCAGTGGCTAAGATACTTGTTCAGAAAGGTCGGCAGTTTAGCGGTTCGAATCCCCAGCGCCGCGTAACAGAGGGAGCCCCCGTGACTTGTCCCAGCTTCTGCCAACCTAGCAGTTCAAAAGCAGGTAAAACATGCAAGTAGAAAAATAGGAACCACCTTTGGTGGGAAGGTAACAACGTTCCATGCGCCTTCGGCGTTGAGTCCTGCCGGCCACATGACCACAGAGACGTCTTCGGACAGCGCTGGCTCTTCGGCTTTGAAACGGAGATGAGCACAGCCCCCTAGAGTCCGGAACGACTAGCACATATGTGCGATGGGAACCTTTACCTTTAACCATCAAAATATTTGCTAATCATTTTTTCTTTCTCATCTACTCCATATTTCACATAAATCTACTCCTCTAATCTCTGTATCTGTCAACTAACCATTTGTAGAAAAAGTTCCCAGGTCACAAAATATTCCGAGTTTCTTTTTTCTTTGATTTTTAGAGTTAACCTATCGACAAAAATGAACTTTAAGGGTAGGGAAAACATCAGGTTAATCAGTCTCGTCCCAGAGCAGGCACCTTGGGAAGTTGTAAAGTTCAAGGCAATAAAATTTAAAATTCATTGGTCCAAATTGTCCTTTTGCTGCGTTGGGATTTTTCTACGTATTCAAACGTCCTGGACGAGGGACCTTCAAATAACTGGAACGAGGGAGAATTAAACGAACTTAAGCCACAGAGAGAAGGAAAGCGATCGGAGAGATTTTGAAAAGAAAAAAAAAAAAGATCTTTCCGAGCGGTTAAAAAAATTGCCGCCCGAAAAATTGTGGTTTTCGCTTAGAAACCAGCTGGGTTTTGTTTGTTTTTTCGCGATCTAAAATCATTTCAGGAAGCGCCTTGTGCGAACTTACTCATCTGCGAAGACGCTGGAACGGAATAAAAGTGCAGTTTTTTTTTTTCATGGTGGTGGACTAGATTCTTCTTTTTTTTGCTTGGCGAGTTTCAAAATGTTCTTTCAAACTTCCTCCTTTTTCTTAGCAACCAGCCAGCGACGGTGTGTGTAAGTTTTTTTTTGCAGCCAGGGTGAAATTTCAGGGCTCCTTTGGGCAAAATGACACCCCAAGAACTGGAGTCCTCTTAATAATTCAAAAAGAGATACTCACCTTCTACGTGAGAATGCTCTCAACTTAACAATCATATATTTAGCAACTGTTCAAAGTTACAACAGAAAAAAGTGATGTACGATGGGCTGACGAACTATTGCAGCTTCCTTGGGGTGGGGTGGGGGTGTCATGTGAACAAAATATGGGTGCTCCATTCACTTTGAATTTTGATTCTCCCAACGAAAGACGGATGGGTCAGAAAAATAAATGATGGGGATGTGTTCTGACGAAAGCCGAGACAAGCGTAAAATGGAATGTCCTTTAATAACAAGAGCAGAATCTCGGTGGCTGAAAGCCAAGTAAACAAACAGATAAGGATCTTGGCAGCAAGTCCGACACCTTGGCAGCAATTCAAACTAACTCTGGCAGCAATCCAGCCTGCCAAGTTAGTTTCTCTTTAGTCCAAGTGTTGACTTCTGCAAGAAGGGCGTGTCATAAGCAGTCTCTTTTATAGTCTGGAGAGGAGCTTAATGACCATCAGCTGAGTGTAATTACCTCCGGTTTTTCTCTCCAAAAGGGATACTCCTTCATCGCCCCGTCAATCCTCTTCAACCGTAATGCTGTGACTGCTGACATACTTGAAGCAGCGTACGACGGAGAGCGTCCCGGAAGGTCTGCGGTGGCCCGCAGTGCCATGATGAAGGTAAGGTGGGGGGGGGAATTGTCCTCAGAAGGAGAAGCAGGAAGCCATAGGAGAGGGGGACTGCAGACTCAGACAGTGAGGAAGTTGGGGAGGCACCTGGGGCAGTCCTGGTGTCTGGGGAAGGCTCTGAGGAGGGGTCTGTGTCGGAGGCAGAGAGGGGGCCAGGGCCGTCTGACAGTTATCAGCTGCCTTCAGAGTCAGACATCAGTGAGGCAGAAGAACAGCTGGAGCCTGTTCCCAGTGTGCGCATGCGCAGAGCTGCCAGACGAAAGGAACGGCTAAAGAACAGGGGTCGACTTAGGAGGAAGGCCACAGGTAGACGGTGAATGGCCCCTCCCAGAGGAAACAAAAGAGGAGCGAAAAGGGAGTGGAGTTTGCAGGAGACCATGAGTTCGATTAATTAGTGTGAAGATTTGTACGTGACTCTCCTGGCGAAGCATTTTCTTGTACAACGTTTGGAAGATATCGGCCTGGCAGCTCTCCAAGCCTGATAAGGTCTGTGGTTGTAAAAACACCCTTAAAAGACTGTTGGCTGGGACTTTGCTGGACAGGAATGAGAGGAAGTCACATGAGCTTAATCAAAAGGGGTTTTATCAGGACAAGGAGTTTGCTTCATGGAGTCTCGGTCACAATAATTTTGTAGACAGTGGCTGCGGCTCGAATTCGGTTCACGCAACTCGCTTCAAACCCTGCGATGGGGATATCCGAACGGGGGCCTCAAAAAGTTTCCCAGATATAGGTAGTCCTCAGCGTACGACCGCAACGGAGCCCCAAATTTTTGTTGCTAAGTGAAACGTCGGCTTTAAGTGAATTTTGCCTCATTTTTATGAGCTTTCGTGCCATGGGTTGTTAAGGGAAATCACTGCGTTTAAGTTGTTAAAGAGAATCTAACTCCTCCCCCCCCACCCCCTTGATTTTACAATTTGCTTAACGACTGCCAGGGCTTATGACTGTAATTTTGGAGTGATTTATGGTCGTAAGTCAAGGACTATCAAGATCAGGGAAGTCAAGGAAGTTGAAAGTCAAAAGTTTTCACGATAGTCCAGGCATTAATTGGATCCACAGAGTTTGTAAGCATTTTGGTCATTTAGAAGCCAAATTAAGTGATTCTACTTGCAACGCTAAGAGCAAGAATCACCCGCCTCACTTACTAACTTCCCTGCTTCTCTCTCTCCTTTCTCTCTCTCAGGATTCTTCGTTCTTCCAAAAATATGAGATGGATTTGGTGGAGCCCCCACTGGGGGAAGGAAGCTTCTCCGTCTGCCGCCGTTGCCGACATCGACAAACCGGGACGGAATATGCGGTCAAAATCATCAGCAAAAGGTAGTAAATTTTTATTTCCTTTCTCCAAAGGGCTTTTTGCCACTCGCTAGCCTCATCCATCCAGAAAGGTTCTACTTTATTGTTTATATTTATTTTGTATTTTATTTTATGTATTTATTTCATGTTTTATATTTATTTCATGTTTCATATTTTTTATATTTCCCATTTCAGATTTATTCCATATTTTATTATTTTATATTATATTTTATAATATAATATTTCAAAATATGTTATATGTTATAATATGTTATAATATTGTATAATATTGTATATTTATAACATTTTATAATAAATATTTTATATTTTATATTCTATAATATTTATATTTATATTTATAATATTTATAACATTTTATAACATTGTATAATATTTTATAATATTTTATATATTATATATTTTATATTATTTTACATTTCATTTTATATTTTCATCTTTTATGTTTTAGATTTATTTTATATTTCATTTTATATTTATTTTATTTTATATTTTATTTATTATTTTATTTATTTATTATTTTATTTATTATTTTATTTATTATTTTATTTATTATTTTATTTATTTATTATTTTATTTATTTATTATTTTATTTATTTATTATTTTATTTATTTTATTTATTTTGTTTAGTTGTGTTGTCATTTTTATTTTATTTTATTTTTTATTTTATTTTTGGTTCTTTTTATGCCGAGTCGATCTTGGGTTTCTGACCCAGAAACTCCTGTAAGGACGCAGCACGCAAAATGCCTCAGGGAGTCGGTGAGCAGGGGCATTTATACACGTGGCCTCAGTCAATCAGGAGGGACCGATGGAAGCAGCCAATCGGAAATGCCTTCTATCGCTCCGCCTTTTAAAGGGGCCTTTGTCCCTATCCAAACCTGCGACAGCCGAAATTCATCTCTACGGCTAAGAACTCAGTCAAATCTTGAGCCAGATTTAAGTGGGTGGCCTGGGCTATTAATATCATCCAGCAAGGAAAAAAAAATCCATTTTCAGTCCTGTTGCTCCCCCGCGTCGAAAGAGAACACGATGCAAAGTGTGGGAGGACTGAGAAAACTTTCTTGCTCCTGATGGGGCTCGTGTTCGAATCCCTGAAATCAACAATTCTCCCTTTGGCGAGGTCAGCGGTGCCACTAAGCTAGCCGAAGAGGCTGTCACCGGGTTAAAACTGGCGCTGCGTGGAAAACGGAGGGAGGAATGATGGGGTGCGAAGGCTACGAGATTGGCGGGGGGAGGGAACTTTATAGTTGTGGAATGGGACGTGGGGGCTCAGTGGTTAAGACACTGGGCTTGTCGATCAGAAAGGACGGCAGTTGGGTAGTTCGAATCCCTAGCGCCGCGTAACGGAGTGAGCTCCCGTTTGTTATCCCAGCTTCTGCCAACCGAACAGTTTGAAAGAAGGTAAAAAATGCGAGTAGAAAAATAGGAACCACCTTTGGTAGGAAGGGAACAGTGTTCCGTGTGCCTTCGGCGTTGAGTCATGCCGGCCACAGGACCCCGGAGACATCTTCGGACAGCGCTGGCTCTTCAGCTTTGAAACTGAGATGAGCACTGCCCCCTAGAGTCGGGAACGACTAGCACCTATGCGCGAGGGGAACCTTTAGCTTTACCTTCAATCAGCTGCGATGGAAAGTGGCACCTTTCTCTTCCTTTTTCCCGGTGCAGGATGGAAGTCAACACCCAGCGTGAGGTGGCGGCTCTGCAGATCTGCGAAACCCACCCGAACATTGTCAAACTTCACGATATTCATCACGACCAGGTGAGGATCCTCGTTCTTGGAGAGGAAGCCCTGCGAGAAACGCAATCTAGTTAAGGACGAAGAGGTTGGAGGCTGAGATTTGTTTCGACTCCGATCCCAAACAACGATACGCCCTTTGTAGTTAACGAAACGTTCCCTTTATTAGGAGCGCTGACAAAAAAGTTTCTCTCTCACCGCAGGCTAACGAGTCCGGCCAGCAGGGAGATGAATAGTTCTCTGCCACATTTATTCATCTCCGCCCCCTGCCTTTTATCCCCAGAGCTCGGGTGGGGCTTCGCTAGCAGCAGTGGCTCTTCCGTCCCAAGGACCGGCCCATAGATTTCCACTGTTCTCCTCTCCTCTGCCATATCTATTCATCTCCGCCCCCTGCCTTTTATCCCCAGAGCTAGGGTGGGGCTTCGCTAGCAGCAGTAGCTCTTCCGTCCCGAGGACCGGCCCATAGATTTCCACTGTTCTCCTCTCCTCTGCCATATCTATTTATCTCCGCCCCCTGCCTTTTATCCCCAGAGCTAGGGTGGGGATTCGCTAGCAGAGGTGGCTCTTCCGTCCCGAGGACCAGCCCATAGATTTCCACTGCTCTCCTCTCCTCTGCCATATCTACTCCTCTCTGCCCCCTGCCTTTTATCCCCAGAGCTAGGGCGGGGCTTCGCTAGCAGTGGTAGCTCTTCCGTCCCAAGGACTGGCCCATAGATTTCCACTGCTCTCCTCTCCTCTGCCTTATGCACATCTGCGTGTCAAGCATTGGGCCAAGCTGTTCCTCCTCTTCCTCATCGGCCACCTCCAGACCTGGGGGCTGTTGACTCTCCATCTGAGGGCTGACGGACAGCCAGGCTCCGCCTCTGTCTCTCTCTGACAGCTCCATTCCCTCTTCCGCCTGCTTTCTTAGTTGTTCTCGTCTTCCGGCAGCTCTGCGCATGCACGCACTGGGAACAGGCTCCAGCTGTTCTTTTGCCTCACTGAGCTCCCACTTTGCCTCTGACGCAGAGCTGTCCTCAGCCCTCCAGGACTGGCCCATGTTCCTCCCCAACCTCCTCAATGTCTGACTCGGCTGCTGAGCAGAGCTGGCCGTCGGCGGGCCTCAACAGCCGTTAAGTACCAAGGCACCGCTGTTATGTCCCCATTTTTTGTCCTTCTTTATCCGTAGTATCACACGTACCTGGTGATGGAATTGCTGAGGGGCGGGGAACTCCTGGACCGGATCAAGAAGAAGCAACACTTCAGCGAATCGGAAGCCAGCCAGATCATGCGCAGCTTGGTTTCCGCCGTCAGCTTCATGCACGACTCGGGAGTGGTACATCGGGACCTCAAGCCCGAGGTACGCTAGGAAAAGGGGGGGGGGGCTGGGCTCCCAGGGAAGATGCTTGGTGAAAGAGCCCAAAATTGCATTTCAAGAGGTTTTCCGTTTTTTAACCCGTCAATGTTTGGTTTAAAATTGAATTATAAGATAGCAAGGTGTTCTGATCCCCCTCCTTGCTCGTTCAGAAATGACAGCCAGACAGAACTTCAAAGGAAATATATTTACCAGTCCCAGCTCGAGCTGGCTGCGAGCCCAAAATAAACATAGGTAAATTCTCTGGCAAAACGTTAAACAGCAAATGCAAAAACAAACTCTCACGGCAAACCAGGTTTACAGAAAGCAAATCACTTATCCAAGTGCTTCTTTGAATCATGAACTCGAACAGGAACGGAACGGAACTAATGAATGTTGACTTCTGCAACTAAGACGTGGCACCATCAATCTTTTATCCACAGGAGGAGATCCTAAACGAGCCCCAGCTGCTTGTTATCTTCTCCTGTGAGCATCCTGAAACCACTCACAGGAGATTTCTGTGTCCGTCTGATAGCAGCAATGGCACTTAGATTTATATACCGCTTCACAGGGCTTTACAATCCCCTCTAAGCAGTTTACAGAGTCAGCCTCTTGCCCCCAACAATTCTGGGTCCTCATTTTACTGACCATAGAAGGACGGATGGCTGGGGATGATACTACTTGGAACCTTGACAGCTTTATGTTGCTAAGTGAGAAAGTCCCTAAGTGGGTTTTGTCCCCTTTTTGACGGCTCTTCTTGCCGCGTGGGCTAAGTGAATCCCCGTCGTCGTTAAGTTAGCAATCCGGTTGTTAAATGAATCTGGCGTCCCCGTTGACCTGGCTTGTCGGAAGGTCGCAAACGGGAACGGCGGGACCCCGGGGAACGCAGCAACCGTCGTAAACGCGAGTCAGTTGCCAAGCGCCTGAAGATAAACCACCTGACTGTAGCGATGCTGCAACGGTCGTTAAGTGTGAAAAATGCCCCCTCGATGCTTTCTTCGGCGCTGTTGCCAATTCAAAGTCGAGGGCTACCTGTAATTCTGTGGTCCTTTTGCTCCTAGAATATTCTCTACGCAGACGAGTCGGAGGGCGCCCCCGTGAAGGTGATCGACTTCGGCTTTGCCCGTCTCTGCCCTCAAAATTCGCAGCCCATGCAGACCCCCTGCTTCACCCTCCAGTACGCGGCCCCCGAACTTTTGCAGGACGGAGGCTACGATGAATCTTGTGACCTCTGGAGCCTGGGGGTGATCTTGGTAGGTTGAGCTTGTCGAAAGGGATGGGGAAAGTTGTTCCATAGGCTGATAGGTTATAAATGAGGGGGGGTGGTGGTCCTTGGTGGTTTCTAAGATGGCTTGTTTTCTTGCAGACGTCTCGTGACCCAACTAGGTAACATCATCAGGGCTGGAAGGGAATGGGGATTGCGGAGAGGAGATCCTTGGTGCTCTCTGAGCTTGGTGGTTTTCTTGCAGATGTTTCTTGACCTGTTTCCCTGAAAATAAGCCCCCCACCCCTAAAATATTATGATGATTAGGGGACTGGAGACTAAAACACATGAAGAACGGTTGCAGGAACTGGGTATGTCTAGTTTAATGAAAAGAAGGACTAGGGGAGATAGAGTAGCAGTCCTCCAATATCTCAGGGGCTGCCCCAAAGAAGAGGGAGTCAAACTATTCTCCAAAGCACCTGAAGGCAGGACAAGAAGCAATGGGTGGAAACTAATCAAGAAGAGAAGCAACTTAGAACTAAGGAGAAATTTCCTGAGAGTTAATCAGTGGAACAGAAGTTGCCTCCAGAAGTTGTGAATGCTCCAACACTGGAGGTTTTAAGAAGATATTGGATAGCCATTTGTCTGTAACGGTATAGGGTTTCCTGCTTAGGCAGGGGGTTGGACTAGAAGACCTCCAAGGTCCCTTCCAACTCTGCTATTGTATTTGTATTTGTATTTAAAGGAATGTGCAACAATTTCTTGGAGGGGGGGAAGGAGGGAGAAGGGGGCAACATGCCCCACATGTCCCACATGGATGGCGCCTGCCATCCACATGGAATGACCTCCCGGAAGCCGCTCTTAGTGGCGGCCGCAAAAATAGCGGCAGTCCCAGAGACGCTAGGGCTGGCAAGAGTGTGCCAGAAACAGAACTTTCTGCCCCCTCTGGAGCAGCTGATCCGTGGGCCGAGGTTAAGGGGGCCTCCTGCACCTCAAAAAAAATAAGACCTCCTCCTCCTCCTATACTGATGATGTTACTTAGTTGGGCCATGAAACGTCCGCAAGGAAACCACCAAGGTCAAAGAGCACCAAGGACCCCATAGTTGCCCTCTTCCTCCTCCTCCCTTTACATTTTACAACAAACCCCCTTCCTTTCTAGCCCTGATGATGTTCCCTAGTTGGGTCATGAAACGCCTGCAAGGGAAAAAAACAAGCAAATAGCAATAGCAATAGCAGTTAGACTTATATACCGCTTCATAAGGCTTTCAGCCCTCTCTAAGCGGTTTACAGAGTCAGCTTATCGCCCCCACAGTCTGGGTCCTCATTTCACCCACCTCGGAAGGATGGAAGGCTGAGTCAACCTTGAGCAGGTGAGATTAGAACAGATAACAGTCAGCTGAAGTGGCCTGCAGTACTGCACCCTAACCACTACGCCACCTCGGCCCCAAGATTTTGTAATTGTTTGGTGGGGGGGCATTGAGGGGAACCAGGGGGTCAGGACAGTCAACGGGCTGAAGGCGCCGTTCAGCCAAAGCGGGAAATCTCCCTGTTTAATTTTCTTGGGGGGGGGGGGGAATCCCTTTTACCATCACCCTTCGAGGTAGGACAAGGCTGCAAGTCATACAGGGGAGACGTGACGTCGCTGTGTGTGTCCCCTTCTGCTCATACGCCTCCTCCTCCCTTCCAGTACACCATGCTCTCTGGCCAGGTCCCTTTCCACAGTAGCCAGGAAGGCAGTGCCATCAGCCACGCGGCCGACATCATGCACAAAATCAAGGAAGGCCAGTTCTCCCTGGAGAGCGAGGCTTGGAAGAACGTCTCCGAAGAGGCCAAGGAACTGGTTCGAGGTGAGGGAGGGGATGGACAACCGGGCGTGGGAATGGGGGAACCTTCCAGGGGGGGGGGAGAGCAGTGTGGGGGTCCTACGTTCACACAACACCACGCTTAAATCGGGTCAGGTCAATCAGGCCTAATGCCCCTAGTTAAGGATTTGATGGAATAGCAATAGCTGTTAGACTTATATGCCGCTTTGCAGTGCTTTACAGCCCCTCTCTAAGCGGTTTGCAGAATCGGCCTCTTGCCCCCAACAATCTGGGTCCTCCTTTTACTGAAGGGCGGAAGGCTGAGTCAACCTTGAGCTGGTTAGGATTGAACTGCGGGCTGTGGGCAGAGTTTGCCTGAAATGCTGCATTCTAACAGGGAGGGAGGAAGGAAAATAGCAACGGCCCTTAGACTTATATACCGCTTCACAGTGCTTTTACAGCCCCGCTCTAAGGGGTTTACAGAGTCAGCCTCTTGACCCCAACAATCTGGGTCTCATTCGACCGACCTCGGAAAGGACGGAAGGCTGAGTCAACCTTGAGCCGGTCGGGATCGAACTGCTGACAGTGGGCAGCTTGCAATACTGCATTCTAACCACTGGGAGGGAGGGAGGGAGGGAGGGAGGGAGGGAGGGAGGGAGGGAGGGAGGGAGGGAGGAAGGAAGGAAGGAAGGAAGGAAGGAAGGAAGGAAGGAAGGAAGGAAGGAAGGAAGGGCAATAGCATTTATATACCGCTTCAGTGCCTTAGCGGTTTACAGAGTCAACCTTTTGCCCCCAACAATATGGGTCCTCATTTGACCCACCTCGGAAGGACGGAAGGCCGAGTCAACCTTGAGCCTGGTGAGATTCGAACGGCCAAATTGCCGGCAGCCGGCAGTCAGCAGAAGCAGCCTGTAGTACCGCCCTCTAACCACTGCGCCACTGTGGCGTTTGCTGTGCAAACCCAGCCTGTTTGGCTGACTTTTAGGATTAAATGTGTGGTTGAGCTGTAGAGAAGAGGTTAAGTGGGTTCGGGCGTGTTGTGTAAAACCGCCTGTCCATCTCACGGCGAAGGAGGAAGCAGAGATTTCACCAGCGGAGCAACTTCTGCATTGTAGCAGCGACGTTGTTCCAAGTTTTTTTTTTAGCACAAGTCACGAGGGTTTTCAATTTTACCAGATAATCCTCAATTTACAGACATCCATTTAGTGAAATAGGGGAGGGGGAAAGACACCGTTGCGTTGGCCGAGGAGGAGGTTTTTGTGATTTTAATTTCACCTGTACGTCTTTGGCCAGGTCTCCTGACGGTCGACCCCGCCAAGCGGTTGAAGATGTCCAACTTACGGTACAACGAGTGGCTCCAAGATGGCAGCGCCCTCTCGTCCACACCGCTCATGACACCGGACATCCTCGAGAGCTCCGGGCCCGCCGTGCGAACGGGCGTCAATGTGACGTTTATGGTGAGAGTATACCGGTTTTGAGGCTGGGGGATTCGGTTCCCCCCGGCCCCCCGAGGGGACGGATGGGATGGGACGAGGTGTGATTGTATGGGAGAAGGTTGCTGAGTGCCATCTAAAAACTATCAGCCCCCCACCCCACCCCCTTCAAAGCAATCTCTGGATTGGGGAAAAAACATGATTTCTTAGCCTTTGGAGAAGGCAAAAATGAAAAAAATTATTGGCTGCATCTTAAAACAGGCTTACCCAGTTTATATATAACTCAATGTCCTATATCTATGATAAATCATATCATATCATCTATCTATCTATCTATCTATCTATCTATCTATCTATCTATCTATCTATCTATCTATCGCTAGATGATATATAGCTAGATGATATATAGATATAGAGATAACTAGATGATAGATATAACTAGATGAGTTATATCTATCACAAGATGATAGATAGCTAGATGATAGATTAGAGCTAGATGATAGATAGATAGATAGATAGATAGATAGATAGATGGATGGATGGATGGATGGATGGATGGATGGATGGATGGATGGATGGATGGATGGATGGATGGATGGATGGATGGATGGATGGATGATGGAAGAGATGATAGTTGATAAAGATGAGGGATGGATGGATGAAAGAGATAGATGATAGATAGATAGATAGATAGATAGATAGATAGATAGATAGATAGATAGATAGATAGATAGATAGATAGATAGATAGATCAGTGTCTTATATCTATGGTTCAGTGTCCTATAGAGAGACGTGGTGGCTCAGGGGATAAGACGCTGAGCTTGTCAATCAGAAAGGTCAGCAGTTCGGCGGTTCGAATCCCTAGCGCTGGGTAGCGGAGTGAGCTCCCGTTCCTTGTCCCAGCTTCTGCCAACCGAGCAGTTCGGAAGCACGTAAAAAATACGAATAGAAAAATAGGTGGGAACAGCGTTCCATGCGCCTTCGGCATGGAGTCATGCCGGCCATATGACCACGGAGACGTCTTCGGACAGCGCTGGCTCTTCAGCTTTCAGAGATGGGCACCGCCCCCTAGAGTCGGGAACGACTAGCACATACATGCAAGAACCTTTACCTATATTAATTTTTGCTTCAAAAGATGCATTAGGAGTTATTTTCCATTTAGGTCTTGTTTTTAGGGAAATACGGTACTGAATGCATCCATCTGATTGACAATCTTAACTGGGGCTTATTTGGGGGTAGGTCTTATATTACAAGAATCCTGAGAAATCATGCGAGGGCTAATTTTCAAGTCTTATTTTGGGGGAAACAGGGTATGTAATGTGAAAATATATAAACACAACTATATTTTTTTAAAGGAAACAGAGGGCAATCCTTTTTTTGACATATAAAAAAATTAAAACAACATTTTCTCTCTCTCTCTCTCTCTCGTCATCTAGGCCTTCAATAAGGGAAAGCGCGAAGGTTTTTTTCTGAAAAGTGTGGAAAACGCCCCTCTGGCGAAACGGCGCAAGCTGAAGATGTCCAGCACCGGTGCTGAGGCTCGCCGAAGCAGCAGCTCCTCCTCTTCCTCCTCTTCTTCGGGGTCCTCCTCCCGTCCCCCCAAAGCCAAGATCCCCACCATTCGCCACGACCCCCCCTCGTAGCAGCCGGAGAGGGGGGGGGGGCGGGAAAGGGGCGAGCACTGAAACGCTGGATGGGAAAAGGGGTATTTATTGTCTATGTTTGCTGTCTGGGGAGCGTCGGGGAGCCCGGCTTCCGCTTCCCCATTTCAAGCCCACCCACCCGCCATGATGTGATACTTTCATTCAGAAATGGGGCAAGGGGGGGGGGGGGTTGATTACCACGAGGACGCAGCCAAGGGAGGTTTTGCTACTCCGAGCTGTTTTTAATGTGGAGAGCGTCACCATTTTATTTCCTACCCAGTCTGGCGCTTTTCTGCATGCCTGTTTCCCCAGCCCTCCATTGGGAATGAAATTAAGGCTGTTGCAGAGACAGGCTGCCATTTTCCAAACTACCAGCAGAGGGCAGTGGTCCTCTTCGATGTCCCGTCCCCCCCTGGTGGTGAGCTGCGTTATTGCAAATCCAAACCTGGGATTATTTTAAGACAGACTTCAGTTGATGGGATTGTTTTTTTTTAATTCAGGGTGGGTAGCATTTAATTTTTTTTTGATAAGCTGTTAATAGGAAGGGATTTGCTCCTTCTGAGGCCAAAACTGCATTCTGGAGAAGGAGAATATTTTCTCCCGCTTTACAGGTAGTCCCTGATTTACAACAGTTCATTCAGTGACCGTTTGAAGTTACAACACAGGGAGAAAAAGGATTTACGACCGTTTTTCAAGTTGCGGCATCCCCACGGCCACATCATGATTCAGATGCTTGGCAACTGTCCATATTTACGACGGTCGTAGTGTTCCGGGGGTCGCATTTTGCGATCTTTTGATCAGCCCGCGGGGAAAAGCCAGATTCGCTTAACAACCATGTTCGTAACTTAAGAACGGCAGGCATTCCCTTGAGGATGTGGCGAGAAAGGTCGTCAAATGGGAACTTCTCTCTTAGCAACAGAAATATTGGTCTCAATTGTAGCCGTAACTTGAGGACTAGCTGTACTTTATCTTTCTTTTTAAATTCCCGTACACTCCTGTGTCCGACATAGAACTTTTCATGGCAAATCTTCGCGCCAAGGTATGTTTGGGCTCAGATGTTACACTAAGCCATTCCAACTAGGATTAGGGGGTTAGTTTGTGTGTCACACTAAGGCAAAACCAACTGTGTTACATGATGGTTGGTACAAGGCTTAAATCTGGGGCTACAGCTTCTCGCTGGGGGGACTCCTGAACCTCAAATCTTTTGTATAAAAAAAACCAAACACAGGAGTAAAATAGGATTTTTTAATTTTTAAACAGGTAAAACTCTAAAACTCATTCTGAGCAGGACGCTAGGGTTTTTAAAGGATAAGGAGGCCGTCCTAGACTTACAATTGTTCTATTAGTGACCGGAGTTACTGCGCCGCTGGAAAAAAAAAGCCACGTATAACCAGTCCTCACGCTTATGACTGTTTTTTCTTTAGGACCTCTACGGTCCCGGGTTCAAAATCCCGGGCGCTCGGCAACGAGCGTCTTGTCTATTTACAACTGGGTGCAGCGTCTCGGGAACGCAAAATTCCCATGTTTTGCGACGTTCCCAGCTGGCTCTCAGATTCGCTTCATGACGTGATTCGTTTTAACAACCGCAACGAATCGCTGAAGGACCGCGGCAAAAAAAAAAAAGGAAACACTGCTTCGCGGTGAAAATTCCGGCCCTCACTGTGGTCGTAAGTCGAGGACTACCTGTGTGTATGTATGTATGTATATATGCGTAAGAGAAACAACCTCCCCCAACAACACAGAATAAGACGCATCGATCTGTTTGTGTGTCCGGAAGAAAGAAGCCAAATAGGAAATTTGTAGGAAAATGTTTTTTTGTTTTGGGGGGGGAAAGTGAGGGGGACTTAATGTCAACCTCCTCTTGAATCTTGAGAGATTCTTATGGGACGGGGAGGAGATGCCTTAGGATCCAGTCGGATCTATTTTTCTGGGTGAATCCAATAAGCTCAGGCAGTTTTGCGGGTGGGGGCAAAAGGGGGAGAGAGTTATATTTTTAAGAAAGTAATTCCTGTCTGTCTTTCTTGTTTAAATATATATAGTGAAAAGGCAAGCATGGGAGTGAATGTTGGTGCAAGGCAGCGTCTTTCAGCGTGTGTGTGTGTGTGTGTGTGTGAGCGTGCGCGAGAAAGAACAGAAATCCAGTTCAGTAGATTTTAAAAAACGACGTTGAAATATAGAACAGGGGGGAAAAAAGAGCACCACATCATTAAGAATTATTCTGTTTGCTTACAGAGATTAGATTTTTATTTACATCCTTATTTATAGGAAGAAACACCTTTTTTAAAAAAAGAACCCCAGGGAATTCTACTTGGATCCTCCGTTAATTTAATGGCATGAAAGACGTCGAATTCTTAAGAGGTGGATGAACAGTGTTTGAAGTTGTGCTAAAAACAAGAGGGGCTTTTTCCTTAAGCCCCTCGCCAATCGTCCTACAGCAGTATTAACGGTCATCATTTTTTTTAAAAAATTCCCTATTGCTTAAGCAACCGGGGTTAAAAGGAAAAGGGGGGAAAAAATAAACCAGTCCTGCTTGAATTTTTATTCTCTATAAACGTGGTATGTCTTGAGTGTCTCAAAATTTATTGCACAGATTTTTTGGAAACTTAAAAAGATACGTTGCCAAAAGTGTTTTGAGGACTGTGTATTTTATGTAGCAGGGAAAATAATGGAGTTTTTCAGGAAAGTCGGGGCTGTAAATTGCTGGATTTCTGGTTGGGGAATTTGACAAGGTGACTATTATTATTAATTTTTTAAGAACGGGTGATAGCATGTTAAGGACTATTTTTATCCAAAACAACCGAAGCTGTAAATGGGTGATTGTTAAGGGGTATTAATAAAAGAGTGGGCTCTTTCCCATTCTTGAATCCGAGACTATTTATATATATATATATATATTTATATATATGCACAAAAACAGCATTAGGACAAGGGCCTGAGAAAAGGGAGGGAGAGAGGGAGGGAGATTGTTTGAGAGAAAAGGGTAGATTGAAAGAAAGACACTGAGAGAGATTGATGGAAAGAGAGAGATTGAGAGAGAAAAAGTGAGAAAGATTGAGAGATCAAGATTGCAGAGAAAGATTGAAAGAGAAAGATGAAAGATTGAAAGAGAGAAAGGTAGAGTGAAAGATTGAGAGAGAGAGAAGAGAAAGAGATTGTGAGAGAAAAAGATTGTGAGAGTGAGAGATGGTAAGAGAGAGAGATTGAAAGAAAGAGAAAGATTTTGAGAGCGAGACTGAAAGATTGAAAGATAAGAGTGATGATGAGAAAGATTGAGAGAAAGGTAGATTGAAAGATTGAGAGACATTGAGAGAAAGAAAGATTGCGAGAGCGAGATTGTGAGAAAGAGAGAAATGGTAAGAGATTGAAAGGGAGAAAGATTGCGAGAGAAAAACTGTGAGAGAAAGATAAGAGAGATGATGAGAGAAAGAGATTGAGAGAGAGAAAGGTAGATTGAAAGATTGAGAGACATTGAGAGAAGAGAGAGAGATTGTGAGAGAAAGAGAGAGATTGTGAGAGCGAGATTGTGGGAAAGAGAGAGATGGTAAGAGAGATTGAAAGAAAAAGATTGTGAGAGCAAGACTGAAAGATGATGAGAGAAAGATCGAGAGAAAGGTAAATTGAAAGATTGAGAGACATTGAGAGAAAGAGAAAGATTGTGAGAGAGAGATTGTGAGAGAGAGAGAGATGGTAAGAAAGATTGAAAGAGAGAGGGGTCAGAATAAAAAAATATATGTCTAGATACCTTAATGGATAAGGGAAGTGCAATTAGCAATGTATTCCGATTTGGGGAACAACGGAGTCAACAGAGAAAGTTTAAGCAATGCCCAGCATGGGAAAAATTAGAACGGGCTCAGTATTCTTCCCAGACCCCACCAGATTGCCGGTTTGATCGACATTAAATGGGAAGATTATTGCTACTTGAAACATTTGGAGTTCCTTTAAAAGAACCCCCATCTGCCACCGTTTAAAAACGGATAATTTTTATACCGTCGTAGGAGAACGATAGATAGGGCATTTTAGAGCGAGAGAAAATTTACAGCCTGGGAAAATTTGATTTTCTGCCAAAATCTGGGTCACTACAGATCCGTGTTTCTCACCCTTGGCTGCTTTTAAGGCGGGTGGACTTCAATTCCCAGAATTCCCCCAGACAGGATTGTTGTTACTTGGCTGGGGAATTCTGGGAGTTGAAGTCCTACCCAATCTTAAAGCTAGCGAGGGGTGAAACGTTCTAGGCCAGTGGTTCTAAATATTTTTCCTCCTACGGATTCCCTTTAATATCTTTAGCCTCCAAGACTTCAAAGATTTAAATCAGAATATTTTTTTCCAAGTCCAGGGATCGGTGGACCACGAGTTCGAGAACCTACTGCTCTCGAACTTTCCCACGCCTGCAATGGGACGTGGCGGGAATCTTCCTTCCAAAGATGGAATTGGGAAAGTTCCTAATAAATCTGTTTTTCATGGTCTAGGGAGGAAGAGGAGGAAGCGAGCGGAGGCTTTAAAATCACAGTATTGGGCAGGGAGTGGAAGGGCGCCATTCATTTTTCTCCCTGCACAAAAAAATAAATAAATTCCACGCTTGGCTTCAACATCCGGGGAGATGGGATTTAAGAGAGGAAGTCTTGAACCTGGCTCCCCCTTAAGCCATCTTGAACCAAGCATCGTGTGAACCGGGCGGGGTGTCTCGCTCGAGAGGTTGGGAGGAAACGCGGGCAACTATAACAAGGCATTTTCTGAACGCTTATATATCTATATTTTTTAAAAGGATAAAAAAATCTCTTTCTCCTGGGGAAAGCAGCCTGTGCTTAATTTCACCCCATTTTTAACCCGGTTTAAAAGGCGGGTAGTTGGCTTAGTGACCATCCGAAGTTAGAAAAAAAGTAACCTCACTTAACGACGACGGCGGCCCCTCTCCGTGATCACAATTCTGGACGCTTTGGCAACTGGTTCATACTTACTACCGTTGCGGTGTCCCAAGGTCACACAATTCCCCGTTTTGCAACAAGACAAGTCGAACAAGAAGCCTGATTCACTTAAGGACGGTGGCAAGGAAAGACGTAAAAACGGGGCCAAACTCGCTCGTCTCTCTCTCTAACCAACCTCAATCGTGGCCGTAAGCCGAGGACTAGCTGTGGTACCCAAATCAACGATCTGGCCAGCTGCTTCCCCCCTCCTTCCGTTTTTTTGCACTTGGGAGCTGTTTCCCGCGGGGAGCTAAGATGCTCCTCCTTTCCGTAGGGCGAGGGACATCCGTGTGCGTGTGCCTGTACATGTGTGTGTGTGTCTCAACTGCCATAACGCCCTCCGCTCTGTGCCAAGGAGGAGACGAGTGAGGGAGTGGAGGGCATCCTTTGAACATCCTTTTCAGTAGCACAAGAGGCCGGGGGCCACCCATTTGGGGGTGCGGTGGGGGTGCGGTGTCCAGGCCCATGCAACCAAACCATGTGTATTTTTTATTTGAAAATAAAAATCGCCTCTGAAGCCAAATCGCTCTTTCTCGGATTCTTTCGGGCAAGATTTAATTCCAAAGATCCGTTGTGGGCCGGCAGCAACATTCAGACAGTGAGGAGGGTTGGGGAGGAACCTGGGCCAGTCCTGGAGTCTGGGGAAGGCTCTGAGGAGGGCTCTGTGTTGGAGGCAGAGAGGGGGCCGGGGCCGTCTGACAGTTCTCAGCTGCCTTCAGAGTCAGACATCAGTGAGGCAGAAGAACAGCTGGAGCCTGTTCCCAGTGTGCTCATGCGCAGTTGCCAGACAAAGGGAAGAGCTAAAGAACAGGGGTCGACTTGGGAGGAAGGCCACAGGTGGACGATGAATGGCCCCTCCCAGGGGAAATAAAAGAGGAGCGACAGGGGAGTGGAGTTTGCAGGAGACCATTAGTTCATTTAATTGGTTTGTGACTCTCCAAGACTCCTGGCCAACTTTTGCAGAGATCGGCCTGGCAGCTCTCCAAGCCAGATAAGGTCTGTGACCGTAAATCCTCCCTGGAAAGACTTTGCTGGAGGTGAAGGAGCAGAATTAAATTAATAAAAGGGTTTTTTGGGGTCGGGACAACAAGGAGTTTCCTTCAGGCTCTTGGGAAGCCCCGGTCAGAACAAGATCAACAAGCATTGCCGGGTTTGGCAGGATGGAACAAATTTGGAAATATTTGGTTCTGTGGTTTACGTGGTGCTCTCTGAGGTTGGTTCGGGTGTTGTTGTTTTTTTGGCAGACATTTTATTACCCAACTAGGTAACGTTACCAGGACTAGGAGGAGGGGGATTGCTCTCATTTTACAGGTGTTTGTGCAGCCATTCCTTGTTAGTGTGCCTGAATGCACATTTCCCCCAATTGTGTGCTTTTTGAAGCCTTTGGCGCTCATCTGTGGTACCAATAGAAAATATGGAGCGGAGGGTTGAACTGAGCCACTAAAATGAGCTAGCCCCACCCCACCCTAGCAGAAGGATCATATTACCTAGTTGGGTCATGAAACGTCTGGAAGAAAATCACCCAGCTCAGAGAGCACCAAGGACCCCACAATTCTCCTCCTCCTTCTAGCACTGATGATGTTACCTAGTTGGGTCATGAAACGCCTGCAAGGAAAACCACCAAGCTTAGAGAGCACTAAAGACCCCACGCTACAAATATTCTCTTCTATTGGGATGTGTGTGTGTTTGTGTGTGTTTGTTTGTGTTTGTATTTGTATACACACAGGACAAATATATCCATATAAACTTGAAATATCACAAGGTCATTTTTTTCATGGCACTGGCCATACAATCTCTTGCTTAGTACATTCTCTGGAAATTTGAAATACACTAGACTTCCCAATGCTGAAATCCACAAATTTACCTCTTCACTTTGAATTTTATTTTGATGGGAATCTCAAAGCTTCACTAGTTATATCAATAAGTTTCTCTTCCCGCCCCCCCCCCGTCAATCTTCCCAAATAAATGGCCAGAGCTGGTTTTTCATTCTCGACTCTGCAATTTAGAGAAATTAAAATCTTTCCTTTTTTAAGTGACCTTCTTCAGTGGGCCTGCCATTCCCATCGCTGCCAAAGAAAGAAAACGCTGGCTTGAAAAATAAATAAATGCAGGTTTTCCTGATCTGGGAGCTGGCAGATCCCAGGGGAAAGCCAAGAATGGCGCTTTCGGGGAATCTGCTGCAATCTGGTGGGGTGGAAATGGAATCTTTGAAGTGGGAAATTAACGCTGATTTCTCAGCGACTGCAAAAAAAATAAAATACAAGTACCCCAAACGCCTCCAAAAAGCAGCACGGCTTCAGGTCACGGGTTTTTTGTTTTTTTTTTACATCAGCCGATTGGCTCCGCCAGTTTGAAACACAAAGTTTATTTCAAAGAAGAAGAAGAAGAAAATAAAATCAAAGGAAAAATAATAATAAAAAGAAAACTTTACATCAACTGGAATGGAAGAGAAGCATTCCCTGAAGCTATGGAGAGGGTCTGGAGAGGGGTGGGGTGGGATGGAGAGGATGGTATTGATTAGGTTTAACAATTACAATATATCCAAGATAATGCAGATCGTCCTAGGAAGACAAAGGATCGATGGCGGAAGTATGCAATCGCATACGACAACAGTCCATGAATGTGCGGGGGGGTGGTAGAGAGATTTTGGGTTGCAAGGCAGGGGTTGAACCAGGGGGAGAGGCCTCACCTTCCTACCCACCTCTTGTCCAAAGGCGTCCCGTATTCCGGCCCCATCGCTTTCCACAAGGGCTTCGAGGCACCGTGCCCTCTGGCCGCCACCACGCCCACCCCAGGGCACGAGGAGGGCGGGCAAAGGGAGGCAGAGCAGGGTACAGCCACAAACTGCTAAAAGCGCCAAGGGGGCATGAGTGGTACACAGACAAAAGACAGGTGGGGCTGGAGAAGGTCCCAGCCAGGAAGCAGGCCATCCTTCCATCCTGAACGGGTGAGGGAGGCGGCCGAGGGGAGGGGGGGGGGGGAAGAGGCAGCGGCTTGTCTTATTTGGCGGTCATCATCTGTACAAACTCTACGGAGCAAGGAGAGAGGACGGAGAAGGGCGTCAGGGCCTGCTGAGGAAGGGGCTACCGAAAGGACAATGCCTCCCACCCGTTAATGAATCTGTTCAGACAAGCAAATTGTTCCAAGAACATAACAGTAGTAGCCAAAATTGTGGAAACCTTTTGGGAAAGGTATACAGTATTTTTCAGGTTTGATGGCGAATAACGCCACTTTTTTTTAAGTAGTCCCATAAAATTACATATCAATGGAAAGATAATTTAATCAAGAACGTAATGCAATAACTTTTATGAAGGATTTGCTATTAGAATAGCGGTTATGAAGAAGACAAGTGAAACATGTAGAAAAAAGGAGCTATACAAAAATTATCACGATAGAAAAAATGAGATATACAAAAATTATCACCATGTCAGTTAATACTTAGTTGGATAACCTTTAGAATGAATTTTGCCCTTACAACGTCTTCCCATGGAGTGAACCAAGTCATTTACTTCTCTAGCTGTTATCATGTTTTGAAACCAAGATTGAATGATTGCTTCTATTAACTGGGTTTTATTGCTGGCTATATTTGGCTACAACCTTTCACAGAATACCGATAACGGAACAAACTTTGTTGCGTTACATTCTTGATTAAATTATCTTTCCGTTGATATATGACTTTATGATTCCACTCCAAAAAAGGTGGTGTTATTAGCCATCAAACTTCAAAAATACACTTTTCCCAAAAGGTTTCCACAATCTTGGCCACTACTGTACACTGTTAGTTAGATCTGTGTCTCTCAACCCTCTTTGAAGGGTGGACTTCAACTCCCACAATTCCCTGGCCACTTTGACAGACAGGGCGTCCTCATTAGCAAAAGATGCAGATCAAGGTTAAAAATTGGCCCTGAAACTACTGTGTAGGGTCTGCTGGGCGGGACTAGATGACCTACAAGGTCCCTTCCAACTCTTGTTAATCTGTTATCTACCTGTAGGTCAATGTCTCTGAAACCTTGGCCACTTTGAAGAAGATGGGACTTCAACTCCCAGAATTCCCCAGCCAGCCGCTTTCAAAGTGGCCAAGGCTGATGCACCAAAATGGAAACAAAACTACAGTGTTTCCCTGAAAATAAGACAGGGTCTTATTTTCTTTTGGCCCCCGAAATAAGCGCTTGGAGTTATTTTCGGGGAGGCCTTATTATTTTTGAGGTGCAGGAGGTGGCGAGCGTGGTCACCCCGTGGCTGCTGCTGTGTTGCAATATTTTCGGGGAGGGCTTATTTTAGTGCATGCGCTCCAAAGCCCAATTGGGCTTATTATCCGGGGAGGTCTTATTTTCAGGGGAAACGGGGTGCACTCACAAACCAAAGTCCTTTGAGGTGGTTTGTAAAAGGTGGATCTGAACCCACCTTTCCTCCCCCCGTTTCTAGCCTTCAGTGTTCTCAAGAGCTCCGCTTGCCCAGTAAGGGGGGGGGGGGGGGAATATACTAAAACATTTGCCTGGCATAAATGCCACCTGCACGAGAGGGCGTGTGCTCACTTTAGACCCCACCCCCCCGAGGGTCTTTAGCCCCCTTACCTTCGTAATTGACTTGCCCATCCCCATCTATGTCGGCTTCTCGGATCATTTCATCCACCTCCTCGTCCGTCAGCTTCTCGCCCAGGTTGGTCATCACGTGGCGCAGCTCGGCGGCGCTGATGTACCCGTTGCCATCCTGGAGAGAAAAGGAAGGAGGGACAGATCAGCCTCAACTTACAACGGCTCATTTAGCGTCCCTTCAAAGTTATAGAGGCACTGAATTAATGACTTAGGACCAACAACCACCATTTATGATTAAAGTCATAGACCAGCAACTCGAACAAATAAAAGCACTCAGAATATATATATATATACACACTGAAAACTTCTAGTATAAAATAATATCGTATTTTTGGGAGCATAAAACGCACCAAGGTTTTGAAGAGGCAATTTTTTTAAAAAAATTAGGTAGGTTGGTAGAGGGATGGAGAGGGAGAGAAAGAGAGAGAAATACAGTAGGTAGGTAGGGGGAGAGAGAGAGAGAGAGTAGTTAGGTAGGTAGGGAGAGGGAGAGAGAGAGAGAGAAATACAGTAGATAGGTAGGGAGAGAGTAGGTAGGTAGATGTTTCCAGGTGTATTTATCCATGTGCTGGAGAAGGAAATCGCTGACAATCTGCAGCACCTAAGACTTTGTTTCTGCTGGCACAGCACTTGATCAATCTAATTCTCATCAATCAGTTAAAGAACTTTCCAAAAGGGAAAAAAAAAAGGTTTTGCACTCTGTAAACCTCCCCAAAACGGCCCGTTTTTCACAAAAATGGCCCCGTTTCCCCCTCCAAAAAGGCATAAATACCTGGGGGGGGGGCCTTGCAGAGTGCTGGGGGGGGGAAGCAAAAAACAGCCTGTTTTTTGCAAAAACGGGCCCATTTTTCATCAAAAAAATTGCATGCATAGCAATTATGGAGGCTTATAGAGTGCTGTTTGGGGGGGGGTGAGGAGAAACGGCCCATTTTTTGCTCATTTCTGCCCTCCCCAGCCCCCAGGAGCTCTCTGAAAGCCTCCTACAGGCTCTGCATGGCCATTTTGGTGAAGGGCAGGGCTTTGGGAGTCAAAAAATGCTGTATTCGATGTATAAGACACCCCCAGATTTTCAGCCTCTTTTTTGAGGGAAAAAGGGGCGTCTTATACTCCGAGAAATACGGTAACTAAAATCTATAATAAAATCCAGTGTCAATTATACATGGTCTGACTACGATAGTTGCAATTCCTAAACTGTGTGGCCAGTTGTAGGTTCAACGCTCAGAGGGAAGTGACTAAGCAGCGCAAAGGCCTTGCCACAGTTGTATAACATCACTATGGTGGAGAAGATACATGTTTGTGACGAATCCCCAGTGCTCCTGTGCAGAATCTGACCTCCTGCGCTGTAGTTATGGGAGAGGCAGATTCACTTCACAACCGGGTGACCAACTTAACGAATGCAGCGCTTCACTTAACAACGGTGGCAAGAAAAGTCGTAAAATGGGCAAAACTCGCTTAACAAATGCTTCCAGCAAAATTTGGGGCTCAACCGAGGTCGTAACACGAGGACTACCCAAAGCCCTCCCAAATTAAGCAAACTCACCTTGTCAAAAACTCGGAAGGCCTCGCGGATCTCTTCTTCACTGTCGGTATCTTTCATTTTCCGGGCCATCATGGTGAGGAATTCTGGGAAATCGATTGTGCCGTTGCCTGGGAAAAGGATCAGTCAGATCAACTGACTAAAAAAAAATGAAATAAAGATAGCTCTTTGCTACCCAATCACAAAAGGCTAGATTCCCCACCAAAGAAATTTAGATTCTCCACTCCCCCCCACCTCTCTAAGCTGAAACTCTGGAAAAATCAAGGCCTATTTTAGCCCCTTATCTCTCTAGTCCTAGTGGACAATCACTTCAATATCAGCCAGTGGCGTAGTACAACTGCCAAAAAAGCCAGCACAGTTCTAGGCTGCATCAACAGACGGAGAGAATCAAGATCACGTCAAGGGTTGATATCACTTTATAATGCCTTGGTAAGGCCACACTTGGAATATTTGCATCCAGTTTTGGTCACCATGATGTAAAAAAGATGTGGAGACTCTCAAAAGAGTGCAGAGAAGAGCAACAAAGAGGATTAGGGGACTGGAGGCTAAAACATAGGAAGAACGGTTGCAGGAACTGGGGATGTCTAGTTTAATGAAAAGAAGGACCAGGGGAGACATGATAGCAGTCTTCCAATATCTCAGGGGCTGCCACAAAGCAGAGCGGGGTCAACCTACTTCCAAAGGACCGGAAGGTAGGACAAGAAACAATGGATGGAAACTAATCAAGGAGAGAAGCAACCTAGAAGGAGAAATTTCCTGACAGTGAGAACAATTAACCAATGGAACGTTTTGCCTCCCGAGTTTGAGCCAACACTGGAGGTTTTCAAGAAGAGATTGGGCAGCCATTTGTCTGAAGTAATATAGGGTCTTCTGATTGAGCCTGGGGTTGGTCTAGAGGACCTCCAAGTCCCTTCCAATTCTAAATGATTCTGCTATTCTCCCCAAACAGCCTCCCAACCACCATCCGGTCAGGGCCCTGCTCACCATCCGCATCCACTTCGTTGATCATGTCTTGCAACTCTGCCTCGGTGGGGTTCTGACCCAGGGAGCGCATCACGGTGCCCAGCTCCTTGGTGGTGATGGTGCCATCGCCGTCTTTGTCGAAGAGGGAGAAGGCTTCCTTGAACTCTGAAAGGAACAGGAGAGAGGGCGAGGTCAGAGCCACATTCGCCCTCTCGATCCAAACTTTTAACAAAGCAAATGATAGACAGGCAGGCAGACAGGCAGGCAGACATAGATGGATGGATGGATGATAGAAGATAGACAGATAGATCATAGATAGCAGAAAGATGATAGAATAGATGGATGGATGGATGGATGATAGAAGATAGACAGATCATAGGTAGCAGATAGATCATAATAGATAGATGGATGGAATATAGATTAGATAGCTAGATAGATGGATGGATGGATGGATGGATGGATGGATTAGACAGCTAGATGGATGGATGATAGATTAGCTAGATAGGGATGGATGCATGCATGCATGATAGACAATAGATGAGATAGATCATAGATAACAGATAGATGATAGATAGATGGAAGATAGATTAGATAGATGGATGGATGAATGGATGGAAGATTAGATAGATAGATAGCTAGATGGATGGATGGATGATTAGCCAGGTAGATGGATGGATATATGGATGATAGATTAGATAGATAGGGATGGATGGATGCTAGAAGATAGATGAGATAGAGCATAGATAACAGATGATAGATAGATGGATGGATGAATGGAAGATTAGATAGATAGCTAGATGGATGGATGATTAAACAGCTAGATGGATGGATGATAGATTAGATAGATAGGGATGGATGGATGGATGCTAGTAGATAGATGAGATAGATCATAGATAACAGATAGATGATAGCTAAATGGATGGAAGATAGATTAGATGGATGGATGGATGGATGGATGGAAGATTATACAGCTAGATGGATGGATGGATGGATGGATGGATGGATGGATGGATAGATTAGATAGGGATGGATGGATGGATGCTAGAAGATAGATGAGATAGATCATAGATAACAGATAGATGATAGATAGATAGATGGATGGAAGATAGATTAGATAGATGGATGGATGTATAGAAGATTAGATAGATAGATAGATAGATAGATAGATAGATAGATAGATAGATAGATAGATAGATAGATAGACAGATAGATGGATGGATGGGTGGGTGGGTGGATGATTAGACAGCTAGATGTATGTATGTATGTATGGATGATAGATTAGATAAATAGGGATGGATGGATGGATGGATGCATGCATGATAGAAGATAGATGAGAGATCATATATAACAGATGATAGATGGATGGATGAATGGATGGAAGATTAGATACATAGCTAGATGGATGGATGGATGATTAGATAGCTAGATGGATGGATGGATGATAGATTATATAGATAGGGATGGATGCATGCATGATAGAAGATAGATGAGATAGATCATAGATAACAGATAGGTGATAGATGTATGGATGGATGGATAGAAGGTAGATGATAAGGTGAGTGGGTGGGAATGAATGATTTGGGGTTTTGCCGATGAGATAGATTTGTTGTTATAGAAATAGTTAGTATACACTATTAAGTAAAAAGTCTTAGGTTTTGAGGTTATCTTATTCGACTGCACCAAAGGAAGTCGGAAGTCAATGCCTTTTCTTCCTTTTTCCTACACTTTTCCCTCCCCCGTCTTTCCCAATGTTTTGTTTGGCACTTTTGTATTTTGTATTATGAATGATAAACAAAAGAAATCATTTCAAAAAATTAAGAGAAAGAAGACCACACGCCATCTCGTTTTTCAGAGGGAGAGTAGCTGATTTGTGAGAATGCAGCCTCTTTGTCTAAACGGCAGTTGAGTTTTCAGGGGTGGATGTCTGTTTCCCAGCTACCCGAATCAATTCTGCAACTCTTCCAGGGACCCTCCAATTCTTACCTGCGATCTGCTCCTCGGTCAGTTGGTCAGCCTGAGAAAGTTAACAAGAAAATAAAAAGTCAAGGCTCCCTTTCGAAATCGGGCCAGCTTCCTTCTCATTGTATGCAGGCGAGTCCTCGACTTACAACACTCGGCGGGGAAAAAGCGTTCAAAGTTACAAGGGCACTGCCAAAAAAAGCAACACCATCCCCCACGGCTACGGGATGTACATTCGGATGCTTGGCGATGGGTTCCAAAAGACAGAAAAAGGTCGTATCTGTGAGCCAGTGGCCAAGCGTGTGAATTTTGATCCCGTGACCCCCTGGGATGTTGTCGTTAAAATGAAACACAGTCGTTAAGTCACTTTCTGCAGTGCCATTTGTCATTCCGGCCATTGATGTGTAATTTTTATGGGACTACTAAAAAAAAAAGCGGTGTTATTCGCCATCAAACGTTGAAAAATAAACCTGCCCATTTTTCCCCCAAAAGGTTTCCACAATTTTGGCCACTACTGTACAACAGTGCTTTATTAAAATAGTAATTAAGAGTAATAGGACCAAATGAAAAAGTAAAGAAAATTTGAACTAAATTTCTACTTAGACAAAATTTACAATTTTTCCATATTATATCCATATTTGACACATATTTTGTTTTCCAAACGAACAATGATTGACATTTCTAAATCCTCCCTCCCTCCTTAGCCCCCCCGCGACCCCAATATCCAAGGGGGCGGGGCCTCATATAGCTCCGCCCCTCCCCTCCTCTGGTGCTGACCTCTGCTCAAATTCCCCCCTCCCTGAGACTACTAGCCCCCCCCCCAATTCAGAGGAGGGGGTCCTGCTCCGCCCCGGTCAACGCCCCTCTATTGTCTCGGGGGACCCCCCTCTTGTTGAAGGGTGGTTTAAAGAGGGTGGGCTAGAGGGTCTTCAGGAGCCCCCCTCCAAGTCTGGCCCCTCCCCTTTCCTGCCCCGCCCCTTTTGGGTATCACGCGCGGCCCGGGAGGGTTTATTCACGCTTGTCCCGTCCTCCCCCCGCCTCAAAATTGCCCCTTCCCCTCACCATGGTGACCGGGCGAGGGAGCAGCGCCGCGTCCTCTCAGCTTTGGGATTCCCGGCCGTCTCCCTCCGCCGCGGGTCGAGGAGCCGCTGCCGCCTCTCTCGCGCATGCGTCCTGGCGCTCCTCCCCCCCCACCAACGGCAGGCGGCGACCGTTGCTCGGCCGCCTCGCCGCGCCAAGCGAATCGCTCCGCCAACGAGTTCCGGCGAGCAAGCCTGGCTGCATGGGCGACGCCCCGCCCCCGCCTTCTAGCATCCGGGCTCTTGTCCTTATAGCTCCGCCTCCCTTCTCTCTCCCCTCACGTGGCCCGCTGAGCGTGCCCCCATTGGTTCAGCCTCCCCTGCATTGCGTCGAGGGGGCTGCTTAAAGGAGAAGCCGTCATAACAGGCCGAGGAGGGGGGGGGGAGGAGAAAAGGAAAAGGGGGCGGAGTCAAGAGGAAGCCTGACCCGGAAAAAAATACTGTCGGCTGTCAATAAAGAGAGGGGGATTTAAAGGGGAAGCCGCCCAAAGAATGTGTGGCTATTAAAGGGGAGGAGTATATTTAAGGTCGTAATTTCATTTCCCAGCTGGCTGGGGAATTCTGGGAGTTCAAATCCATCAATCTTAAATTTGCAAAATATTGTTTTTAATAATATTTTTCTTTTTCCAAAATAAGACAGCCAGCCAATAATACTCCTCTGTTGATGAATATATTTTTAAAATGCTTAGTTAGTAGTAATTCAATTCAGTATTTAAAATAGCCATTGAAGCAAACATTAGTTTATGCAAAGGAGCCTTGAGAATGAATGAGCAGTGTTTCACTATCTCAGTAATTAAGATGGGTGGACTTCAAGTCCCAGAATTCCCCATCCCGAGCAGGCAGGCAGGCAGGGGAATTCTGGGAGTTGAAGTCCACTCAGCTTATAATTATTGAAAGTTGAGAGATACTGCAGCACTTGTGAAACATCCAGCCCCACTGAAATTGTGAATGTTGCGTTTTTAAAGTGTTGTCTTTGTCTATTTATCCCCCCTTCCCTTGTCTATTGTGAGCCGCCCGGAGTCCTTCGGGAGTGGGCGGCATACAAGACAAATAAACTAAACTAAACTAAACTATTTCAGGATGGGAAATTTGTGGGTTACATCAGACTATAACTCCCATCTGCGGCAAATCCAGAGCCTTCTGGGAAGGTGCTGATCTAAAAAAATATCTACTTCAAAAGCAGATTGTCAGGATCCACATGGCTGAATACATATACTGTATATATCCGTTGCAGCACCATACCCATAATCCTTCCGGAAGGAAGGAAGGAAGGAAGGAAGGAAGGAAGGAAGGAAGGAAGGAAGGAAGGAAGGAAGGAAGGAAGGAAGGAAGGAAGGAAGGAAGGAAGGAAAGGGACAGAAGAAAGGGGAGTGGAGGAAGGAAAGAGATGAAAGGGAAGCCAGGGGAAGAAGGAAAGAAGGAAAGGGAGGGAGGGAGGGGGAAAGGAAGGAAACTGATAGAAGGGGAGAAGAAGGAGGGAGAGAGGGGGAAAGGAAAGGGATGGAAGGGAAGAGTGGAAGGAAGGAAAGAAGGGATGGAAGGGAGGGGAGGAAGGAAGGAGGGAGGGAGGGAGGGAGGGGGAAGGAAGGAAAGGGAGGAAAGAAGAAAGAGATAGTGGTTCCCTTCCTTCAACCAGATATGATCTGAACCAAACCACATAGGGATTTAAAAATGACGGACACGTATCCTTAGATTCCACCCTACTCAACAGAAACCAGATAAGTCTCAAAGCAAAGAGAGAGATTTATTAAAACTGGTTCCCCACAGCAAAACACAGGAAGTTTGCACACTTTATTAGACAGACAGAAGATCTTTCAAAGGGGTGGGTGGGCCAGACACTGACAGGAGAAAATTCACACTGGGGATCAGGAAGAGATTACAGAACTGAAAACTGCAGAACCACAACTGAAGATGGGATGTGTGTGTGTGTGTGTGTCTTTGTGTGTTTATGTCTGTATGTGTGTTAGCACCAGAACCAAGGCAAAGGTTTCACTCTGGGATTAAGAGTATTTCAACCATGGGATCTTCTGGCTGGCGGATTCTGGGAGTTGAAGTCCCCACCCCCCACGCCGTCTTAAGAGTGGCCAAGGTTTGAGAAACGTCGCCCATCGTTTCACTGAACCTCCAGCTGGAGAGAATGGAGCTTCACGCCTCCCTCTGTCTCAGAGAGTGACCTGCCAAAACCTCCAATTTTTTAGGAGAAAATAAGAGGCAGATTCAGGAATGTTCATGGCACAGAGGTGACCTTGACCAACTTCAGCCTCTTAAGGTGGTGTGAGGAGCCACGCCGACGTTCTTTTGGCCAGATGGTTGTGGGAATTGGGAGCCTGGGGTCTAGGAAGGGCTGAGCTACGGGGTTACAAAGGCAGGGAGATAGAGAAGAAGGACGTTAGCAAGTTCTGGAGGGACATCCTTGGCTGGATAGAGAAGAAGGACATTAGCAAGTTCTGGAGGGACATCCTTGGCTGGATAGAGAAGAAGGACGTTACAAGTTCCAGAGAGACATCCTTGGCTGGATAGAGAAGAAGGACATTAGCAAGTTCTGGAGGGACATCCTTGGCTGGATAGAGAAGGACATTAGCAAGTTCTGGAGAGACATCCTTGGCTGGATAGAGAAGAAGAACGTTAGCAAGTTCCAGAGAGACATCCTTGGTTGGATAGAGAAGAAGGACATTAGCAAGTTCCAGAGAGACATCCTTGGCTGGATAGAGAAGGACATTAGCAAGTTCTGGAGGGACATCCTTGGTTGGATAGAGAAGAAGGACATTAGCAAGTTCCGGAGAGACATCCTTGGCTGGATAGAGAAGAAGGACATTAGCAAGTTCTAGAGGGACATCCTTGGCTGGATAGAGAAGAAGGACATTAGCAAGTTCCGGAGAGACATCCTTGGTTGGATAGAGAAGAAGGACATTAGCAAGTTCTGGAGGGACATCCTTGGTTGGATAGAGAAGAAGGACATTAGCAAGTTCTGGAGAGACATCCTTGGTTGGATAGAGAAGAAGGACATTAGCAAGTTCCAGAGAGACATCCTTGGCTGGATAGAGAAGAAGAACGTTAGCAAGTTCTGGAGAGACATCCTTGGTTGGATAGAGAAGAAGGACATTAGCAAGTTCCAGAGAGACATCCTTGGTTGGATAGAGAAGAAGAACGTTAGCAAGTTCTGGAGAGACATCGTTGGTTGGATAGAGAAGAAGGACATTAGCAAGTTCTGGAGGGACATCCTTGGCTGGATAGAGAAGAAGGACGTTAGCAAGTTCTGGAGGGACATCGTTGGTTGGATAGAGAAGAAGGACATTAGCAAGTTCTGGAGGGACATCCTTGGTTGGATAGAGAAGAAGGACATTAGCAAGTTCTGGAGAGACATCGTTGGTTGGATAGAGAAGAAGGACATTAGCAAGTTCTGGAGGGACATCCTTGGCTGGATAGAGAAGAAGGACATTAGCAAGTTCCGGAGAGACATCCTTGGTTGGATAGAGAAGAAGGACATTAGCAAGTTCTGGAGGGACATCCTTGGTTGGATAGAGAAGAAGAACGTTAGCAAGTTCTGGAGAGACATCGTTGGTTGGATAGAGAAGAAGGACATTAGCAAGTTCTGGAGGGACATCCTTGGCTGGATAGAGAAGAAGGACATTAGCAAGTTCCGGAGAGACATCCTTGGTTGGATAGAGAAGAAGGACATTAGCAAGTTCCAGAGAGACATCCTTGGTTGGATAGAGAAGAAGGACATTAGCAAGTTCCAGAGAGACATCCTTGGTTGGATAGAGAAGAAGGACATTAGCAAGTTCTGGAGGGACATCCTTGGTTGGATAGAGAAGAAGGACATTAGCAAGTTCTGGAGAGACATCCTTGGTTGGATAGAGAAGAAGGACATTAGCAAGTTCCAGAGAGACATCCTTGGTTGGATAGAGAAGAAGGACATTAGCAAGTTCTGGAGGGACATCCTTGGCTGGATAGAGAAGGACATTAGCAAGTTCCGGAGAGACATCCTTGGTTGGATAGAGAAGAAGGACATTAGCAAGTTCCAGAGAGACATCCTTGGTTGGATAGAGAAGAAGGACATTAGCAAGTTCTGGAGAGACATCCTTGGCTGGATAGAGAAGGACATTAGCAAGTTCCGGAGAGACATCCTTGGTTGGATAGAGAAGAAGGACATTAGCAAGTTCTGGAGGGACATCTTGGTTGGATAGAGAAGAAGGACGTTAGCAAGTTCTGGAGAGACATCCTTAGCTGGAGTGTCTTCTTTTGAGGAATTCAAGGCACACCTCCTCCTGGAAAAGGGGCCCGGGAGAAGACCGACTAGGGGGCCACGTAGGGGAAGCTGAGAAGGAGCCCTTCCGACGGGAGCAGCTTCAAGTTCGGCAGATCCAGCGTCGTCTTCTCCCGACTGGGGTGGGTGCTCAGCTCCACCTCTACTTGGGCTGGGAGGTGAGAGTGGAGGAGGGAGATGGTTCTCTCTTGCGGGGCAAAGTTGAGCGCCACCAAGAACCGCTTGTTCTGGTCCCAGACCCGGAGGTAGGAGAAGACGGACGTGTTCGAGCCTTCCACCAGGTGAAAGTCGCCGTGCAGGAGGGAGCGCTCCTTGGTTCGAAGCTCGCTCAGCTCTTGGAAGAAGCTCAGGACGGAGCCCTTGTGGCCCTGCTGCGCCTGGAAAACCGGGCAGGATAGGAGGGGGTTATAATATTTTTTCTAGCTTTCTCGCGCCTGGTGTTGTCACTTAGACGCTGTTCCGAGACAAGCTGCCTTTTGCAATCGAGCGATGGGGATTGTTCTGACTGAGGCTTCCCAAGCACCTCCTGGTGATTGGACCAAAGTCACCTAGCCGGCTTTCATAGTTAAGGCGGGACTAGAACGCCCTGTCTCCTAGTAATTGGTCCCAAGTCACCCAATTGGCTTTCATGCCTAAGGCCGAACTAGAACTCTCCATCTCCTGGTGATTGGTTCAAAGTCACCCAACCAGCTTGCATAGTTAAGGCAGGACTAGAACTCCCTGTCTCCTAGTGATTGGTCCCAAGTCACCCAGCTCGCTTTCATGCCTAAGCAGGACTAGAACTCTCCATCTCCTGGTGATTGGCCCAAAGTCACCCAACCGGCTTTCATAGTTAAGGCGAAACTAGAACTCCCTGTCTCCTAGTAATTGGTCCCAAGTCGCCCAGCTCGCTTTCATGCCTAAGGCGGGACTAGAACTCTCCATCTCCTGGTGATGGGCCCAAAGTCACCCAATCGGCTTTCATAGTTAAGTGAAACTAGAACTTCCTGTCTCCTAGTAATTGGTCCCAAGTCACCCAGCTCGCTTTCATGCCTAAGGCAGGACTAGAACTCTCCATCTCCTGGTGATTGGCCCAAAGTCACCCAACCGGCTTTCATAGTTAAGGTGGGACTAGAACTCCCTGTCTCCTAGTAATCGGTCCCAATTCACCCAGCTGGTCTTCATCCCTAAGGCGGAACTAGAACTCTCCGTCTTCTGGTGATTGGCCCAAAGTCACCCAACTGGCTTTCATAGTTAAGGTGGGACTAGAACTCCCTGTCTCCTAGTAATTGGTCCCAAGTCACCCAGCTGGCTTTCATCCCTAAGGCGGAACTACAATTCTCGCTTTCTACCCTCTTGGCCCTGAATCTCGGTCCCAATTTTTTTTTTCGTTCCTGCAAAATTAGCTTCTCTCCCACATTTTTTTCTTACCTGCACGGTAACGTTGCTGCCTTCATCCAGCTGTTGCCCCCCTCTGGAGAATCCGTAATCGGCCGAGTTTGTCCCATTGCATGCGTGTGATGTTGGATGTCGCGGGCTGGAGGGGAAATTAAAGAGGATTGTTGCTGGGAGAAGCCAGCAAAATATCCCCCTATCCTCCATCGTTGAGCACACAGAGTTATACACCCCCATGTCCAGTGGTGGGATTCAAATAATTTAATAACCGGTTCTCTTTCCTAATGACCAGCTGGGTAGGTGGGACACAGTGGTCATGTGACTGGGTGGGTGTGGCCAATTCAATGTCACTCACGTCGATGGGGGCTTCGCGTTGGCTGTTAACAATGGTAATAAGGGTTAACAGGAGAGGCAGTTTTGTAAACAGGGCAATAAAAATTAAGCTAATAAAAACACCAGAATTCCTGCCTTCCTTACAGGATTAGCCCTGCAAAGTGGGGAAAAAATCAAAAGGAGGTTTCTTCCAACAACCGGTTCTCCGAACTGCTTAGAAAGTTACCAACCGGTTCTCGCGGATAGGTGGGACCGGCTGAATCCCACCACTGCCCATGTTGTCCAAAGTTGGCCACCTTCTATGGCTGATCTTACCTGTCCCGGCATGTCCCGTAGGCCAATTTCATCTCCGTAATCGGTGAAGGGCGTCCCGGGCAAAGTGTAGAAGAGGAGATGGTGGAGCCGAAGCAACTGTTCCCCCATAGATTGGGCCAAATGTCCAAAATCTGGTCTACCCATCTGCGGGAGGAGAAAAAGAAAAAAGAGAGGCCGTTAGCATCCCAGCAGAGAAAACGAGCTGAGTCAGTGTCCCGAAAGTTTTGGGGTAACGATGAGGGCAAGAGCCACAGAGGGAATTCGCACTAGTGCTGATGATGTTACCTAGTTGGGTCATGAAACGTCTTCAAGGAAACAGCAAGTTCAGAGAGAAAGGACCAATTCTTTATTCTTCTTCTCCTCTTTTTTCTTCTCTCCTTTTTCTCCTCCTCCTTCCCTCCTATTCTTCTTCTCTTCCTCCACTCCCCTCCTTTTTCTCCTCCTCCTCCTTATTCTTTCCCCCCTCCCCCTCCTTTTTCTCCCTCCCTCCTATCTCTTCATCCTCCTTATTTTTCTCCTCCTCCCCTTATTCTCCTCCTTTTTCTCTCTCCTCCTCCTTATTCCTTCTCCTCCTCCTCCTCTTTCTCCTCCTCCTCCTCCTCCTTTTCTCCTCCTCCTCATTCTTCTCCTCCTCCTCCTTATTCTTCTTCTCTTCCTCCCCTCCCCTCCTTTTTCTCCTCCTCCTCCTTTTCTTCTCCTCCTCCTTTTCCCCTCCTTTCTTCTTCTCCTCCTCCTTCTCCTTTTCTCCTCCTCCTCCTTATTCTTCTCCTCCTCCTCCTCTTTTCTCCTCCTCCTCCTCCTCCTCCTCCTTTTTCTCCTCCTCCTCATTCTTCTCCTCCTCCTCCTTATTCTTCTTCTCTTCCTCCCCTCCCCCTCCTTTTTCCTCCTCCTCCTCCTTATTCTTCTTCTTCCTCCTCCTTTTTCTCCTCCTCCTTATTCTTCTTCTCCTCCTCCTCCTTTTTCTCCTCCTCCTCCTTATTCTTCTCCTCCTCTCCTCTTTTCTCCTCCTCCTCCTCCTCCTCCTCCTTTTTCTCCTCCTCCTCATTCTTCTCCTCCTCCTCCTTATTCTTCTTCCTCCCCCCCCTCCTCCTTTTTTCTCCTCCTCCTCCTCCCCACAATCCCCATTCCCTTTGTACCACTCACAACTCCCTAGTTGGGTTATGAAATGTCTCCAAGAAACCCACCCAGCTCAGAGAGCACCAAGAACTCCCACAGTCTCTAAGGAGCCGAGGTGGCGCAGTGGTTTAAATGCAGCACTGCAGGCTACTTCAGCTGACTGCAGTTCTGCAGTTCGGCTGTTCAAATCTCACCGGTTCAGGGTTAACTCAGCCTTCCATCCTTCCGAGGTGGGTAAAATGAGGACCGGATTGGGGGCAATATACTGACTCTGAAACCACTTAGAGAGGGCTGAAAGCCCTATGAAGCGGTATATAAGTCTTAACTGCTATCTTCCTCCTCCTTCTCTCTACAAACCCCACTCTCTTCTATGTAGCACTGATGATGCTACCTAGTTGGGCCATGAAACGTCTTCGAGGAAACCACCAAACTCAGAGAGCACCAAGGAGCCCACAGTCCTCCTCCTTCCCGCCTCCCCATCCTCTTTTCTCCTCAACCCTTCTAGCACTGAGGCTATTACCTAGTTGGGTCATGCAAGAAAACTAAGCTCAGAGAGCACCAAGGATCTCACAGTCCTCCTCCTCCTCTTCTTCTTCCTCCTGCCCCTCCCAAATCCCACTCCTTTCTAGCACGGATGTTACCTAGTTGGGCTATGAAACATCTGCAAGAACACCCACCCCCCCCAAGCTCAGAAAGCACCAAAGACTCCACATTTGAACTCCGAGCTACAAATATTCTCCTTTAAATATCTCAAGCTGACACTTACGCTCCAGCTGGGCCATCGGTTTCCTGCTTCTTGGATATAATCGTTGATCAGGGTTTGGGCTGTGTCCCCCAGCGTGGTGGTGTCTTTCCCTTCAGGCTTCGCCAGCTCCTGAAGATACTGGCTGGTTAGCATGTCCACCCCTGTGGTTTCGTTCAGAAGCGAGAAAATCCCTCGAGCGTCCTTACGACTGGTCATGGCAATCAGAACCCTGGAAGAGAAGAAGCGAAGAAGGGGGATGTCTCCAGGTGGTCCTCGACTTACGGCGACAACCAGGAGCAGAATGCAAGACGGAAGGAAGGAAAGGGAAGGAAAAATGAGGAAGGGGAGGAAAAGAAAGAAAGAAAGGAGGGAGGGAAGGAAAGGAAAGGAGAAAAGAAGGAAAGAAAGAAGGAAGGAAGCAAAGGAGGAGGGGAAGGAAGGAAGGGAAGATAAAGGGAAATGAGTGGAGAAGAAGAGGGAAAGACAGAAAGGACGGAAGAAGGAAAGAAAGGAAAGGAAAAAATGGAATGAAAGGAAGGAGATGGAAAGAAAAGAAAGGAGGAAAAGGAAAGAAGGAAGGAAAGAAAAGGAAAGAGGAGGGGAAGGAAGGAAAATAGGAGGAGGATGGAAAGAAAGAAGGATGGGAGAAGGAAAGAAAGGAAAGGAAAAATGGAATGAAAGAAAGGAGATGGAAAGAAAAGAAAGGAGGAAAAGGAAAGAAGGAAGGAAAGAAAAGGAAAGGAGGAGGGGAAGGAAGGAAGATAGGAGGAGGATGGAAAGAAAGAAGGACGGAAGAAGGAAAGAAAGGAAAGGAAAAATGGAATGAAAGAAAGAAGGGAGATGGAAAGAAAAGAAAGGAGGAAAAGGAAAGAAGGAAGGAAAGAAAAGGAAAGGAGGAGGGGAAGGAAGGAAGATAGGAGGAGGATGGAAAGAAGGAAGGAAGAAAGAAAGATAAAAGAAAAAGGAAAGATTGAATAAAAGAAAGAAGATGGAAGGAAAGAGGGCGGGAGGGAGGGAACGAGAGAGAACGAAAGAAAAGAAAAAAAAGGAAAAAAGAAAGAAAGAAAACGATTTCTTAAGAAATGTGCCTGTTTTTAACTCACCCACGCTGATCATCAACAGCCTCTTGTTCCGTTATGTTCTTCCACTCACTCAAGAGTTGGGGATCCTGTCGAATAAACAGGATTGAGAGGTGTTGGTTGAGACTGGAGGGCCCCCTCCCAGGTTTTAGCACCCCGATTTTCTTCCCCTTGCAAGCCCCCCCCAAAAGAAATGCAAATTAAAAGGGACAGCAGATGCCGAATGGGAAGGGGGCTGAGGAGGGGCAATCTGCTTACATTCAAATGCTCGATGCTTCCGAACTGGATTCCCGAGACACCTTTCCTCAGCCAAAACTGGATTGCTTCCTGTAGGGTAGAACGTCAAGAAGAGAATGAGACAAGTTAATAGTCCTCAGTGATCCCCGCCAACCCTAGCCGTGACAATTGGTTTTACTTCCCCATGAATCTTGGCCAATTAATAATAATAAAATCGGTTTTCATCGAGCTCCGCTAGCAAATATAGAATACACACACACACACACACACACATACACAAAAGTTTTCCTTTGGGGGCGGGGACATGCTTTCCTTCACTTACTTTCATTTTGTTCTGGAAATCCCCCTGAAGCCATACATCTTGGCTAAACCAGGGTAACTGGCCATGATAGTTAGGGGTCAGGTCCAAGATAACCTTCACATCTGAAAAGAGAGACATGTTACATTACAACAAATAAGGAGAGACTAATCAAGGAGAGAAGCAACTTAGAACTCAGGAGGAATTTCCTGACAGTTAGAACAATTAATCAGTGGAACAACTTGACTCCCGAAGTTGTGAATGCTCCAACACTAGATGTTTTCAAGAAGATGTTGGATAACCATTTGTCTGAAGTGGCGAAGGGTTTCCTGCCTAAGCAGGGGTTGGACTAGAAGACCTCCAAGGTCCTTCCAACTCTGTTTTCTATTCTATTCTATATCTTACTCCCTATTCTATTTTCTAGTCTATTCTATTGTATATTCTATTCTATATTTTACACTTTCTACTCTATTCTATTCTCTTTTCTATTCTATTCTTTTTTCTATTCTATTCTTTTTTTCTATTCTATTTTTTATTCTATTCTATATTTTACTCTATTCTACTTTATTCTATTCTCTTTTCTATTCTATTCTATTCTCTTTTCTATTCTATTCTTTTTTCTATTCTATTCTTTTTCTATTCTATTCTTTTTTCTATTCTATTCTTTTTTCTATTCTATTCTTTTTTCTATTCTATTTTCTATTCTATTCTATTGTATATTCTATTCTATATTTTACTCCATTCTACTTTATTCTATTCTATTCTCTTTTCTATTCTATTCTCTTTTCTATTCTATTCTTTTTTCTATTCTATTCTTTTTTCTATTCTATTCTATTTTCCTTTCTGTTCTATTCTATTGTATATTCTATTCTGTTGTATATTCTATTCTATATTTTACTCTATTCTACTTTACTCTATTCTCTTTTCTATTCTATTCCTCTTTTCTATTCTATTCTCTTTTCTATTCTATTCTCTTTTCTATTCTATTCTTTTTTCTATTCTATTCTATTTGATATTCTATTCTATTCTATTCCAATCATTCCGTAAAATTCTACTCAGATCATCTCCAGCTTACGTCCTCAACTGGGTGCCAAAATTTATGTCGTTATATGCGAGACCATTGTTAAGGAAGTTTTTGCCCTATTTTACACTCTTCCTTGCCACAGCTGTTAAGTGGATCGCCTCGGATGTTAACTTAGTCACACGGTTGTTCAGTGAATCAGGCTTCCTCATTGATTCTGCTGGTCAGAAGGTCGGAAAAGGGATCGCAGGACGAGTCAGTTGCCAAGAGGCTGAATTTTGATCAGGTGACCATGGGCATGCTGCAACAGTCGTTAAGTGCGAAAAACAGTCCCAAAAGTCACACCTTATTCAATTGTTGTTGTTTTAACTTTTATTTCCATTAGGTTTTTGGGGCGGGCCCAAAGAGCCAAAAACAGAAATAAAGAGAGCGGGTTGAAAAATCTAACCTACATAATGCTAGGATGAGCCAATCGACAAAGCATTGTTTGAAGGGTGTCTGAATTAAATTAAATTAATATTTACACAGCCTCAGTTGTGAAATATACAGGCCCTGCACTTCCTTGTTTGTTCACCTACTTCAGAACTTACAAAACACCAGAGGTGGATTGAGAAACAATACAGACAAATGGGAAAGGAATTAAAGAGGAATATTTCCCATGGAATTGTGTAACAAGGGACATTCCCAAAAATAGTCTTCCTTCTTTTGGCAAAAAAAATCAATAAAATTGTTTTATTGTATTGTAAAGCACAAAATAAACGTTATTTGGGCATAGCGGTACATAAACAGTATTGTGGAGATTATTATCCTTCTTACAGTTCCTTGCACACTCAGCCAGATGTTTAAACATCATAGCCGTTATTATTTTTTATTATTTTTATTATTATTATACAATTGTATCACAGCGGCCAGTTGTTTCGCTGGATTTGGCATTGGTTTCTAGTCGGGCCCCACCCAGGATGTCGTAACGTATTTTCGTAATATGCGTGCATATCCAAGCAGTGTGGCTTTTTGTATTTGACTGATGGTGATTTTGTCAATTTTTAACTGTTTTAAATGTAATTCCAGTGCTTTTGGAATAGCACCCAGTGTGCCCATTACCACTGGAATTACCACTGCTGGTTTGTGCCATAGTCGTTGAATTTCGATTTTTTAAGTCCTGGTATCTTGCTATTTTTTCATGTTCCTTCTCGGCGACCCTGCTATCACCTGGTATTGCGATGTCTATGATTATAACCTTATTTTTCTCAAGCAGTGTGATGTCTGGTATATTATGCGCCAGTATTTTGTCGGTTTGTATACGGAAATCCCACAAGATCTTGACCATCTGATTTTCAGTGACTTTCTCAGGCTGATGTTCCCACCAGTTTGTTGCTGTTTTAATATTATAATTTTTGCACAAATTCCAATGGATCATTTGTGCTACTGAATTGTGCCGCAATTTATAATCAGTCTGTGCGATTTTTTTACAGCAGCTGAGTTATTATTATTATTATTGTTGTTGTTGTTGTTGTTGTTGTTGTTGATTTACTCTTCAATTCGATGCACAGTCTAGGACTGGTAAAAATAGTTCAAGTCCTAACCAACAACATTACTAATATTACTATTAATATTACAACCCTATTGCTGCTATTATTATTATTATTATTATTACTACTACTACTACTTCTACTACTACTACTACTACTACTACTACTACTATTTGGTTAATCTTTAGTGAGATTCACAGCCTTTGGGGCTGCTTGGTAGCTCAACAGCTCGAGTCCTAACCAAGGACCTAGGAACTGTTAAAGTAACGTCGGAGGATATAAGCTGTTCCAAGTAGGGTGTTTTTTTGTAGAATCAGAATGTTCAAGTCTGATAAGTTTAAAATTCCCAAATAGTGAGGTAGCCCTTTGAGTATTGCTCCAAGTGCTCCAGTTACAATTGGGACAACACACGATTTCTTTTTCCACAGTCGCTCAACTTCAATTTGCAAGTCCCGGTACTTTGTGATTTTTTTCTTGCTGTTTATCTTCAATCCGTGCATCTCCAGGTATTGCAATGTCAATGAACCATACCTTTTTCTTTTCAACTATTGTTATGTCAGGTGTGTTGTGGGCCAAGTGCCTGTCAGTCTGGATTCTGAAGTCCCACTAGATCTTGACTTTCTCATTCTCCAAAACCTTCTCAACCTGATGTTCCCAGTGGTTTTTACTGTACTCAAATCCAAACTTTCGGCACAATTTCCAGTGAACGATCTTAGCAACGCGGTCATGGCGTTGTAGGTAGTCAGTTTGTGAAATTTTGCTGCACCCACTGATCACGTCTTCGCCCCCGAGCCATTATTCAATACATATATTCTTGTTTATTAAGTCCGTATATTAAACCTATGATTATCTATTGAAACGTATTTCTCGCCACTTACTTTTTTTCTTGGCAGCTTCTAAAACAAGCTGGAAATCTTGCAAGGTGCCCAGTTTTGGGTCAACGTCTTCGAGGTTGGTGCCGTCCGGCTGGTCCGCGGGATTGACGTGGAGAGGCCCGATGACAAAACCTTTCACCTTCAGAGTACTTAAATACTGCATCCTGTCTTTCACCCCTAAAAAGAAAAAGAGGAAAAAGAAACCAAGTTTACCAGAATGCAGAGGGGGGGAAAAAACACATTTTTGAGGCCTTTCAAAGCAAGTTTCCTGCAAATCTGTCATAAGATCCACATGCACCATTTTCCGCAAAACAACAGGTGAGATTCAATGGGAGGAGACAATACAGGCGGTTCCTTGACTTACAACTGTCCCATTTAGTGACCGCCGAACGTTATCACGGCACTGAAAAAAAAAGAGGCTTATGATTGATCCTCGTACTTGTGACCGTCAACATTCAGATCTTGGCAACTGACTGGTATTTATGACGGTCGCAGCATCCCGGGGGGGGGGTTGTGTCCCGCGATCCCCATTGGGGGGGGGCCTTCTGATGAGCAAAGTCAATGGGGAAGCCAGATTCACTTAACAACCGTGTGACTCCTTTAATGGCTGCGGTGATTTGCTTCACCAAGTTGTAAAGTGGGGCAAAACTCACTTAAGAGAGCCGAGGTGGCGCAGTGGGTAGAGGGCAGCACTGCAGGCTACTTCAGAGGACTGCTAGCTGCATTTCGGCAGTTCGAATCTCCCCAGCTCAAGGTTGGCTCAGCCTTCCGTCCTTCCGAGGTGGGTCAAATGGGGACCCAGATTGTTGGGGGGGCAAAAGGCTGACTCTGTAAAGCGCTTAGAGAGGGCTGTGAAAGGACCATGAAGCGGTATATAAATCTAAGGGCTATTGCTAGTCCTTCCTTCTTTCCTGCAGGCAAATTCTGCCCACTGCCAGCAGTTCAATCCCGACCGGCTCAAGGTTGACTCAGCCTCCCGTCCTTCCGAAGTGGGTCAAATGAGGACCCAGATTGTTTTGGGGCAAGAGGCTGACTCTGTAAACCGCTTAGAGAGGGCTGTGAAAGCACTATGAAGCGGTATATAAATCTAAGGCCTATTGCTAGTCCTTCCTTCTTTCCTGCAGGCAAATTCTGCCCACTGCCAGCAGTTCAATCCCGACCGGCTCAAGGTTGACTCAGCCTTCCGTCCTTCCGAGGTGGGTCAAATGGGGACCCAGATTGTTGGGGGGCAAAAGGCTGACTCTGTAAAGCGCTTAGAGAGGCCTGTGAAAGCACTATGAAGCGGTAAGGCCTATTGCTAGCGCTATTAACAAAATGTCTCCCTTAATTCCGTCTCATCCAGAGCTGGAAGGAGAACAAATCTTAGTTTGTTCTGGCCAGCATCCCAGATGGTGGTTGTTTAAACGGTGCGTGCAAAACATCCGTGCCGAACGCTGTCTAACTCTTTGCTCAAGGTTACACATTGCCAGTCGGAGTGAGCAAATTGTTGGATTTCCTCCCCTGCTCCCCCACCTTTTTTTAATCCTTTCACTTGCTCCGTTGAACCGTTTCCTGGCTACCGTGATCCGCACTTAATCCCGAAAGTAACGAGGCAGAGAATTTATTCAGCAAGCCAACTCGCGTTGGCTTCAACTGCACAAAAGAAGAGCTGTCTTTTTTTTCTTTCTCTCTCCCGGAGCTCTGGAAATTTTTGCCCTCCTTTTCTGCGTTCCACAGCAAAGCTGCCCCAGCAAATGACAGCAACTTTGGGTGGAGGGGGTTGGGTTAAATTTGTAGTGTGGAGAAAAGGCTGGGGTGAGATAGGATAGGATAGGAAAATAGAATAGAAAATAGAATAGAAAAGGAATAGAATAGAGGAATAAAAGAATAGAATAGGAATAGAATAGAAAATAGAATAGAATAGTAGAATAGAGGAATGAAAGAATAGAATAGAATAGAATAGAATAGAATAGAATAGGAATAGAATAGAGGAATAAAAGAATAGAATAGGAATAGAATAGAAAATAGAATAGAATAGTAGAATAGAGGAATGAAAGAATAGAATAGAATAGAATAGAATAGAATAGGAATAGAATAGGAATAGAATAGAGGAATAAAAGAATAGAATAGGAATAGAATAGGAATAGAATAGAGGAATAAAAGAATAGAATAGGAATAGAATAGAAAATAGAATAGAAGTAGAATAGAGGAATGAAAGAATAGAATAGAATAGAATAGAATAGGAATAGGAATAGAATAGGAATAGAATAGGAATAGAATAGAGGAATAAAAGAATAGAATAGGAATAGAATATAAAATAGAATAGAAGTAGAATAGAGGAATGAAAGAATAGAATAGGAATAGAATAGAATAGGAATAGAATAGAATAGGAATACAATAGAATAGAGGAATGAAATAATAGAATAGAAAAGAATAGAAAATAGAATAGAATAGAAGTAGAATAGAGGAATGAAAGAATAGAATAGAATAGGAATAGAATAGAGGAATAAAAGAGGAGGTCCCGTCCGGCTCTATTGTGAATTGAAGTTAAAAATGGCTTTCGCCAGCTACTTGTGTGGGTAGGTTGCAAAATGACACCGTGGGGAATTTTTTTAAAAGACAGAGAAATCCAGCTGCAAATCACATCCTTTCGAAGGCACATTAAAGGGTGAATTTGCACCCTTGAGCAGGAGGGAGGTTGGACTAGATGACCTCCCAGAACCCCACTGACCTTAATTTTCTATAATGGGCCCCTCTCCTGAGAAATGCATCAATCCAATCCTGTTGTGTCATCTTCCTTTCCCACCCTTCAAGTCAAAAATATCTATTCTTTTGACTGCGGCTCTCATCAAGTTTGAACTGGCTTGAATTTGGCATTCCGGTTTTTGGGCGTGGCGGCACCCGTCATCCCAAAACACCTCCGCTTCAAAACCCACAAAGTCCTGACCCAATCTGGGTCAGCGGTTAAGGAGCTCGGGGCAAAATGCGTGGGCAAGGCACCAACCGTTCCTTAGCCCTGCCCTACTTCGCAAAGTTGTTGTTTTGAGGGCCTCCAATGGGGGGACAAGAGGCTTCCCGTTTCCTTGTTTTGGTTGTGAAGTTCTCACGCCAACCTCTGCAAAACTGGCAACCAGGCTGCTCTGCTTAACAAGGATGTTACAAAGAAGCTTAATTTAAAACAACAACTCAAGTTTCTGGTCCTCAAGCTAGGGCAACATGTGGGCCAGGAACTGCTTTTACTGTGGAATTAGAGTAAAGTATGTAAGCTTATCAAGACTTAGTGAATATTTATACCGTGTATGGGTTCTGGGAAGTTGGGGGAAGGAAGGCTGGGGTGGGGGGGGAAGAGTAGGAGGGAGGGAGGTTTTACAAGGGGTGTTAGAATTTACGTGACCCGTCAAAACCGCGGAGGACAAAATCGCGCTCGACGAAAGCGCGCATGTGACGTCATCACAGCGCGACGAAAAAAATTAAAAATTGAAATAAAATTAAAATTAAAGCAAGCCGATTCACATAAAGGTAAGGGTTAGGTTTAGGGTTAGGGTTAGGTTAAGGGTTAGGGTTAGGTTTAGAGCGTTAGGGTTACGTTTAGCGTTAGGTTAAGGGTTAGCGTTAGGTTTAGCGTTACGTTAACGGTTAGGTTTAGGGTTAGATTTAGGGTTAGGTTTAGGGTTAGGTTTGGGGGGGTTAGGGTAAGGTTTTCGCTTTATTTTTACATTTTTCGATCACAGCGCGATGTTTTCGTCGCGCTGTGATGACGTCAAATGCGCGCTTTCGTCGAGCGCGATTTTGTCCTCCGCGGTTTTGTGGTGGAACCAGAATTTAATGTAATATGATTGCACACGTATACTGTTTTCTCTTATTTTTTCTTTATAATTAAGTATATTGTTATGGAAGTATAAATATTATCAACATAGATTGGAGTTTGCTCAGAAGCAGAAATACGCCAATGAGAGAAAGAATGGGAAATAGAGGGGAGATGGGAAGAGAGGGAGGGGAGAGGGTGAGGGTGGAAGATGAGGAGGATAAGGAGTGGAATGTGGAGAGAAAGATGGGAAGAGAGGGAGGGGGGAGGGTGAGAAGGATAAGGAGGAGTGGAATGTAGAGAGAAAGATGGGAAGAGAGGGAGGGGAGAGGGTGAGGGGGGAGGAGGAGGATAAGGAGGAGTGGAATGTAGAGAGGAAGATGGGAAGAGAGGGATAGGAGAGAGGGTGAGGGGGGGAAGATGAGGAGGATAAGGAGGAGTGGAATGTAGAGAGAAGGATGGGAAGAGAGGGAGGGGAGAGGGTGAGGGGGGAGGATGAGGATAAGGAGGAGTGGAATGTAGAGAGAAAGATGGGAAGAGAGGGAGGGGAGAGGGTGAGGGGGGAGGATGAGGATAAGGAGGAGTGGAATGTAGAGAGAAAGATGGGAAGAGAGGGAGGGGAGAGGGTGAGGGGGGAAGATGAGGAGGATAAGGAAGAGTGGAATATAGAGAGAAAGATGGGAAGAGAGGGAGGGGAGAGGGTAAGGGGGGAAGATGAGGAGGATGAGGAGGAGTGGAATGTAGAGAGAAAGATGGGAAGAGAGGGATAGGAGAGAGGGTGAGGGGGGAGGATGAGGAGGATGAGAATAGGGAGGAGTGGAACGTAGGGAGAGGGAGGGAGAGGGGAAGGGGAAGTAGAGTGGGAAGGGATGATGGAGGGAAGGAGAGAGGTAGAAGAGGGAGGTGTATGGAGAGCAGAAGAGCTAATAATGGGTTTTTATTTTTTGGGGGGGTGTTGATGACAAGAGGAACTGATGTGATCATTATTTGTTACTATATGATACTGGCTATGTATAGTATACATGTGATTGTATGTTGTGAAAATGGAAATTAAAAAATATGTTTTTTTTAAAAAAAGACAGTGAATAATTGTCTTATTTTTATGCCCCAGTTTTTGCTGCTGTCCTGTCTGGAACCTTCTTATTGTGGAATATTTCTCTTTCGGAAGATCGAAACTTTACAAACTCCAGAGAAACTGACTAGTCCCTGAACAGAATCAACCACTGTTTGTGAAGTTTCGTAACATCAGAACAAATTCCCCCAAAAGTTTGGGCCAAGGGTCAAAGGGACACCAATCCAGCAGAAAAGATCTGAAAAATTCCAGGAAGGAAGGAAGGAAGGAAGGAAGGAAGGAAGGAAGGAAGGAAGGAAGGAAGGAAGGAAGGAAGGAAGGAAGGAAGGAAGGAAGGGATAAGACCATGTAAAATGAAAGACAGAAAGAGACAGAAAGAAAGATGAAAGAGAAAGACCACGAAACAAAGAAAGAAAGTAGAAGAAAGAAAGCCAAGACAGAAAAAGACAGGCAGAAAGGCATTGAAGGAAAGAAAGAAGTGGATGAAAGAAAAAAAAAGGAAGACAGAGAAAGGACGGAAGGAAAAAAAGGAATGAAAAACGAGAGGAAAGGCGGGAAGCCAATGAACGGGAGAAAGAAAAAGAACAGAAGAAATGAGGGAAAAAAAGAGGGAAGGCAGAAAGCCAATGATCGGGAGAAACAAAAAAAAAAGGAATGAAAGAAATCAAGGAAAGGAAGAAAAAAAGAAAAAAGACAGTGAATGGAGGACAAAGGAAGAAAGGAGGGAGGAAAAAAAGAAGGAAGGCAGAAAAACCAATGAACGGGAGAGAGAGAGAAAAAAAGGAAGGAATGAGACAAAAGGGAGAATAAAAGAAAAAAAAAGGAAAGGAAAGAAATACCGGGAAAAGAAAAGAAAAAAAAAACCCCATAGTCCTTCAACCTAACTCGCCGGGAGCTGAGTCAGCTAGTCGGCTGACGTCAAGAGCTGATGAAACGCCAGTCAGCAATTACTCAGGAAGCTCAAACCGGCTAAAACTGGCACAGAACAGTCCGACCCGGCATGGCGTCCCTTCAACTTAGAACAGGGCAATCTCCCCCCCCACGTGCCACCCCCCCCAGCAGTCAGCCTCCAAATGACCCATGGAGACCCCCCCCCCCCAAGTCCCTTTGGAGGATCTCCAGCTTCATTTTTTTTTTTTTAATCCACTGGTTTGTCTTGCTGTTAGATTCTGGAGCAGACTGGTTATATATATAACCAGTAGATTTATGTGTATATATATATATATATACCAGCCTGCTCTAGAATCTAGGAGCGAGAAAAATCAAGTGGATTTCTTTTTTCAAAAAAAAATCAATTTTGTCTGT